>NW_015167057.1:1543015-1583532 GCF_001447785.1 Gekko japonicus | reverse complement strand
TTTTCTAGGCCACCTTCAAGTCCACCACACACAAACACAAACAAAACCTTTATGAAAGCACAAAACATGGAAATACAGGAAAATACTAAGATGCATCAGTTGCTTACACTTGGCTATTCAAGCCTCGTCTTCTGATTGCATCATATAAAAATTTTGCAACAGCCTCCATTATTTCGCAATTAGAATTAAACAGAAGAAGTCACCAGAGTGCCAGCTCTTACCATCTAGAAATGGAGTAATAAAACGAAATCGCAGTCCACCATAATTGGAGTAGTACCCGTCTGCATGGTTCATGCTCTGCTCACTGGTTACCTGCACAGATGTGCCTCTCTATGATGCATACTAGCAAAGAGCCTTATTGCACCTGTGAGACTATGAAATGAATGGAGGCGTGTGCTCCATGTGCCTCTGGGTTCTAGCGCATGAAATCTTATGCCTTAACTTGGTGGTTCTGGCTGACACAGAATTTGCCTAGTTGATGCATTGGTTTCCACAAGCCATTCAGCTGTTATCAGGTGAGCGGCAGCCTGCTGCAAGGAGAAAGAGAAATGGGGGCTGGCAGGAGTGGCTTCCCCATGTGGGCAACTGTGCCTCACTCTTTTGGGACCCCCACCTACCCAAGTGCTTCCATATGGGGTTCCGTTCAGCGGTGACTTCATGCCGTGCATAGCCCTCTGATGTCTTCTGGATTGTGGGAATGACCTTTAAAAGGGTGGAGGGACAAGTACATGGGGAAATCCCTTGTTTTGTTCTTGGCTCTGTGGAAAATGGGTTTTGCCAAGGAAATTCAGTTTGCGTAAAGATGTCTCCCTCAATTTTGTCTGTGCTTGCTTGTCCGACCCTCCACTCACTGTGGAGTGAAACTGAAATGCAATTTAGTTTCTGGTCATACAAATAGCAGATGTCAACAGGTTCCCCCTCCTGAAATCTGAAGTGGCTGAGGGCCATTTCCCCAAGGCATCTGCTGTTTGCATAAACTAGGCCTACTTTTCTTCCAGATGCTTTCAGTGTGCTGAGTTGTTCATAGATGTGTTGTTGATCCCCAGGCTATTTGCAAGAAAGACTTTGTGGTTTGGGGGGGGCTTCCGTAGTGAGCTTTTGTGAATTTTGCCAGCAGTATTTGGATCCCGAGTATAGTTGTGCTAAGCAGAGATGATCACAAGTTTGGGCTTCATTTTTTAAAACGTTTCAGCCACTGTCAGGTTGTGGGGACTGTTAGTTGTTTCAGGCACGATTTGGTTGTTCAGCTCCACTGAAGAAGCAGAAAGTGAACTGGAACAGATATGTCGCCACAGGGTTTGATCTAGTTTAACCTAACCAGTGTAAAGGCATTCTGAGATACTGGGGTTTGAAAGATCTTACCTAAATCAGTACTCATGTTCTAGGTTGCGGTTTGATCAGACACGAGGGGGGAAAGCCCTTTCTAAATTTGCTACACAATGGATTCCTTTTGAGAACATAAGAGCCCTGCTGCATCAGACCAATAGTCCAGCCTCCTGTCTCCCACAGTGGCCAAACAGTTCTTCCAGAGGGCCAACAACAGGACTTAGAGGCTGAGGCCTTCCCCTGATATTGCCTCCTGGCTCTGGGATTCAGAGGTTTAATGCCTCTGAATGTGGAGGTTCCCTTCAGCCACTATGGCTAGTAGCCATTGCTAGACTTATCCTCCAGAAATCTATCTAATCCCCCTTTTAAAGCTGTTTATTCCTGTGGCCACCACTACATCCTCTGGCAGCAAATTCCACATTTTAATAACTCTTTGTGTAAAAGTAGTATTTGCTTTTTTTAGTTGTAGATTTTCCGGGCTGTATGGAAAATCTACAACAACTAATGAACTCAGGCCGTGAAAGCCTTTGACTTCGTATAGTATTTCCTTTTGTCTGTCCTGAGAATTTCTAGAATTTTATTTAGGGTTTATATTATGCTTTCCTCTCTATCCTGCTTTTTACATTGTTCCCCCCTCCTCCTCCTTAATCCTCACAACAACCTAGTGAGGGTAGGTTAGGCTGAGACATTATGACACGGCCAAGGTCACCTGGCAGGCTTCCTTGATGGAGGCTGTGATCAGATGAGCTATTTGCTCTGATGTCGTTGCTTCTCCCTACCGGATTTTACATGTCTGTCCAGACAGCCACATCTGTCTTGCGTTCCCCAGTCGCTGGCCACTCGTCTTCACCCCCGATTTCCCCAACTCCGGAGGAAGTCCAGTGTTTTCTAATCTAACTGGTTCTCACCGTGCATTTCTAGAAGGCTGATATCTCTGTTCCACGCTCAAGCCATTTGGGAAGCCTGAGGCTTCCGCTCCGTGACCACCATTTTTTCCCCAGTTAGCGATGTACGCATAACTGCATATTCGCTCCTAGCAAATAAGCAGTTCTGTCCATGTGCAAACAGACCTTTTTTAAAAGGAGCAGCCCAACCACCCGCTCCACAGTGACCACACAGCAGTAATTGATCGGTCAAGGCAGAATAAGGTCTGGGCAAAACTATTTGGAACAAACAACTCTGGAGAAATTAGAAGCGTGGCCAAACTGCACCAAGCTTGTCATCTAATCGGAGTGAGGGATTCAAATCTGGTCCTCCCAGGTCCCATTCCTACATTCTCACCACTGCACTTCACCCTCATGTTACAACCGGTTTTGACTACTAGGCTTAAAAGTAAAGAAGTTTTAAGAACAGTGTACAGTGTAGTTGACCAACCACAGCGTTGAACAGAATTATAAAATCTGGAATACACCAATATAATGTTAAGTAAATTGAAAATGTGGAGGAACTGAAATTTGCCCACAAGCATAGACCGTTTTAAAGATTTAGACAGATTCATGGAGGATAGGTCTATCAGTAGCTACTAGCCATGGTGATGATGACTGAGAGGAACATCCACATTCAGCGGCACTAAACCTCTCAATCCCAGAGTCAGGTGAGGCAACATCAGGGGAAGGCCTCAGCTTCTATGCTGTTGTTGGCTGTCCAAAGGAACTGGTTGGCCAACTGTGTGGGACAGGAGGCTGGACTAGTTGGACCACTGGCCTGATCCAGCAGGGCTCTTCATATGTTTTTATGTTCTTAATTTGAATGTTTTGGCTCAACTCTCCTAGAAAAAATTACATCATTAATTAACATACAATCAAACATGAGAGTGTATGTTCATTTTTCTGCCCTTTTAAAAAAATCTCAGTTTGAAAAACAAATCATGCCAGATGGAATTCTGAGCATGTTTCACTTTTCTTTTACAGCAGCCTTAACAAACAGACACAGAGTGAGCTCAACAGCAAAGTCTTATATATTTTTCCCATGACAAAACGGGGGCAGTGGGGAAATCTTGGATGCCAAATTGCAGCTCCCTTTCCGTTCCTCCACTTTCACTGCTAACTCCCCTCTTTCCATACCTGTCAAATATGCAAAATAAAATGTTTTTATCACTGCTGTATTTCTACAACCAGGCAGCTGTTTCAATCCTTGTTATTTTCATGAAAAAAAAGTTTTTCCCCCAAATAAAATGGAACATTTTAAAATATACATACCTATTGGAGTCTTTGTGGGGTTTTTAAAAAACATATTTTAAGCGAACAGTTGGTTTATTTATGGACTGTGTACCTCAAAATAACTGGATGTGATGAAAATATACACCAGAAGCAACATGATAGGGTTTAATTTCATTATCCTCCCGGCAACCCTGTGAGGTACGTTAGGCTGTGAGAATGTGGCTGGTCAAAAGTCCTCCAAGTGACTTTCATGACAGAATGGGAATTCGAATCCAGATCCTAGTCTGGCACTCCAGCCACACCACACAGCATCTGAAGAAGTTAGGATTGCCAGGTGGCCCCTGGCAGGGGGGTACCAGATTCATGGAGGATAGGTCTATCAGTAGCTACTAGCCATGGTGATGATGACTGAGAGGAACATCCACATTCAGCGGCACTAAACCTCTCAATCCCAGAGTCAGGTGAGGCAACATCAGGGGAAGGCCTCAGCTTCTATGCTGTTGTTGGCTGTCCAAAGGAACTGGTTGGCCAACTGTGTGGGACAGGAGGCTGGACTAGTTGGACCACTGGCCTGATCCAGCAGGGCTCTTCATATGTTTTTATGTTCTTAATTTGAATGTTTTGGCTCAACTCTCCTAGAAAAAATTACATCATTAATTAACATACAATCAAACATGAGAGTGTATGTTCATTTTTCTGCCCTTTTAAAAAAATCTCAGTTTGAAAAACAAATCATGCCAGATGGAATTCTGAGCATGTTTCACTTTTCTTTTACAGCAGCCTTAACAAACAGACACAGAGTGAGCTCAACAGCAAAGTCTTATATATTTTTCCCATGACAAAACGGGGGCAGTGGGGAAATCTTGGATGCCAAATTGCAGCTCCCTTTCCGTTCCTCCACTTTCACTGCTAACTCCCCTCTTTCCATACCTGTCAAATATGCAAAATAAAATGTTTTTATCACTGCTGTATTTCTACAACCAGGCAGCTGTTTCAATCCTTGTTATTTTCATGAAAAAAAAGTTTTTCCCCCAAATAAAATGGAACATTTTAAAATATACATACCTATTGGAGTCTTTGTGGGGTTTTTAAAAAACATATTTTAAGCGAACAGTTGGCGGGCCTTTGCAACGCAACCAGAAGGACTCCCCTCGAACTCCAGAGTCTGCCGAGCAAGCTCGGGAACTGGGAGGGCGTTGCAATGTGCACGGCTTCCGGGGCGGGAGACGGGGAAGGTGACCCGGTCCAGAGGGCGGAGTTCTGCCGCCGTCTCCGCCGCCTCCGCCTCCTGCACGCGAGTCATGCCTGTGCCGTGGAGAACCGGCCGTCTCCTGTCATCAGTGGCCGGTTCTTTTGCGAGGCGCCTTCGCTCCCAGGTAAGCCCGGAAACGGCCTCCGGGTGAACCATATGGTTGCCAACCTCCATGTCAGGGGCCCTGGAGATCTCCCGGAATTGCAACTGATCTCCAGACTGCGCGTCGCTATTTATTTATTTGTTTGTTTAAAACATTTACTCCACTTCTGGGGGAAAGGGCTGCTTTGGGAGGTGAATTGCATGGCCCCCACCACCAAGATTCTTTACCTCCCTAGACCGCACTCTCTTACGCTCCACCCTCAAACCTCCAGGCAGGGGCAAATTAACCATTAAGCAGACTCAGCACGTGCTTAGGGCACCTGGGCCAAAGGGGGCACCACAAAGTTGGGGAAAGGGTGAAAAGCTTAGTTTGTACAGTATATTGTGTTTATCATATGAATAAATGTTTGTATTGCTGCAACCTGCACTGCATATCTGGTCAGACAGGTCAAAAACTAAAATGGACGGGGTCAGTGTGGAAAGGAGGGGGGCACCAAGATTGGTCAGTGCTGGGGGCACCAGTGAGCCTTCATCCGCCCCTGCCTCCATGTATTTCCAAACCTGGAGTTGGCAACCGTATGACACCTGAATTCGACAGGTGGCAAGTAACTCGTCACTTCCTCCACAAACCCTGGGAACAGTGTGCAGGGCTTCCCCCCCCCCTCCCTCAAATGCAAGAGGTCAAGTCGGGATGTCACTTGGGAAGCCCTCCCTTTGCACACTGAAATAATGATGCTGCAGTTAATACCCAGCTATCACTCCCCCCCCCCAACACACACACGCAGTTTATGGAAGGACTTGGATTCACCTGCCCTAAGAGCACATTAGCAAGGGCAAGCCTATGGCAGTTACTGACTGGAAACCAGTGGATGTAAGTTGATAGGATTGTTCTGGAAGACTCGGCCTTTAGTACCTGTGGTGGTCGATGCAAAGAGTGGTTCGAAGCTATTAAAGAGATAGGGATGGGAAAGAAATTAGAAGAAGAAGAGATTGGATTTATACCCCGCCCTTCACTACCCGAAGGTGTCTCAGAGTGGCTTACAAACTCCTTTCCCTTCCCCTCCCCACAACAGACACCCTGGGAGGTAGGTGGAGCTGAGAGAGCTCTGACAGAAACTGCTCTTTTTCAAGAACAGCTCGTATCAGAACTACGGCTTGCCCAAGGTCATCCAGCCAGGTGCGAGTTAGGGTTGCCAAATGGCGGCGGGGGATTGTGTGTCTTTGCAGAATCTGGCACGCGGGGACAGCGAGACACATTGCACCAGCCGTCGCCAGGACATGACGCTACACATTGCTCTGGCAACAGGGCTCCAAACAGATTTGGGAGCCCTGGTGCGAGTGGAGGAGTGGAGAATCAAACCCGGCTCTCCCAGATTAGAGTCCGCGCACTTAACCAGTACACCAAATTGGGAAAGAAATTAAACCACATCATGGGAGTTCCCACTGTTTGCTGCACGATACTAACATGGCCACCCTCCTGGGTTTATTATTCTAGATGGAGGTCCCCAACATGGTCTCTGCAGGCACCATGGCGCTTGATGACACCTTCCCTGGTGCCCGCCAAAGAGTTTAGGAAGTGGGTGGGGCCAGGTGGGGCGTCTGGCCAGCTAGGCTTCTGATTGGCTGTGCAGATTTTTTAAAATGTTGGTTCGGAAGCAGCGGCCACCACAGCACCAGAGTCTTCACTGTGTGGCTGAAGTGAGGCTGTGGCCCTCATTCGGTAGCTGGCTCCGCCTCGTGCCGCAGCCATTTTGTGGCAGCCATTTTGTGGCTCGCCCACCATGCTGTGTCAGAATTTCAAAGGCTCCCCCAGGCTCAAAAAGGTCAAGGGCCCCTGATGTAGATGGATAGCAGCAAAACTAAATAGGAATCTTGTGGCACCTTAAACAATAACAGAATCTATTCCGGCATCGGCTTTGGTGAGCCAGAGCTCACTTCATCAGATGCGCCAGAGTGTACGTCTGTGAAGGAATAAAGCTTTTTAATCTATAACATGCTACTAGACTGGTCTTTGTTTTTGTAGTGTTCATAATCCACATGCCTTTTTTCAACACCGGCAGTGTGCAGTCTAAAAGGCAGAACATCAGAAAACACAGCAGGTAACAACTGACAAAGAATGTGGCGCATGGACGGGCCTTGAGACAGGCCCCATGGAAGGATGCTTGGCTGTTGTTTTCTCTCTTCTGATGCCCTCAACAGCGATAGTGGGAAGCCAGAGAGAGGGACTCCTCAACTGGAGATGAATGGACGTGTTTCAGTTGATTTAGTGATGATCCCTTCTTACTAGGGAACCCTGGGAATTGTAGTTCTGCAAGGAGGGGAAAGGCTACACAACCAACCTTTTTCTTTTAACCATTCTCAATCCCCTCTCCAACAACATTGCAGAGAAGGACCTGTTCAACTGCTTCAACCGCCCAGCCGGTAATCGCTGCCAAGGAGCCCTTCCGGGTAGACCTAGAAGCAGGGAAGCGTTACGCCTGGTGTGCCTGCGGCCACAGCAAGAAACAGGTAACCCTCCAGCCCTGCCCCTTCTCCCATATTCCCTCTCTGTACATGCTCCCTTGGAGCCCCCCTCCCGCCGTCTTTACCAAATTTAAAGTAGGTCTATTCCAGAGTTGCATGAGGATAAAAGCTTGAGTATGAGACAGGGTGCTGACCACTGAGGTCATTAATGTTTTGTATCATTGATGAGTGTATTTTTCCCACCTCTGCTCAGCTCAATTAAGCCTTGATTTAAATAGTCACAAGATGAGTCCAGTATCCTGTTTCACTCAGTGGCCAACCAGTGTCAGGTCCCACAGCAACAACGTAGTACACACTTGTAGAAAGGTTATACTTTATTGAGCTGAAGATGCGTTGACAGGATCACTGTTAGGAATGACGGGTAATCAGTGAGCATGACAGGTTATAGAACATTCAAATTAGGAAGGCCCAATTGCGGGAGTTCCCGCGCGCGCCATTAGGCCTGAGAAAGTAACAGCCCCTCTAAGCATAACAGGTATCCTTCCCACGGCACCTCCGTGCAATAACCCAAGCAACTATGCGGCTCCTCTCCTCCTGCGGCCTTGAAAGATATACGGTGCTGTACTGAAGCACTTAAGCGCACACAGAGACATGCGAATGAAAGTGAAAGCGGAAAACAATTGGCAGCTTGCTGACAACCAGTTGCTCTGGAAGACCAACAGCAGGACATGAAGGCTGTCCCCGATGTTGCCTCCCGGCACTGGGATTCAGAGGTTGACTGCCCCTGAATGTGGAGGTTCCCTGAATGTGGAGGTCTATCAGTGGGACCTCCCCTCCATGATTCTACGTAATCCCTTTTTAAAGCTGTCTGTTCCTGTGGCCATCACAACATTCTCTGGCAGCAAATTCCGCATATTTTAATCACTTGCTGCGTAAAGAAGTATTTCCTTTTGTCCGTCCTGAACCTACTGCCCATCCGCCATGCTGGGATTCTAAAAGAAACTTCCCTGAACAAAAATAAATAGCTAAACAGAAGTTCAGTGGCACCTTAAAGACTAACAAAATGTATTCCACCTTAAGCTTTTGTTAGACAGAGTTCGCTTCTTCTGATGCATAGGAGTGTAAATCCATCAGGCCCAATTTATATGCACAACAGGGGTGGGTGGGTGTGGCGGGGAGGTGTTCCAAAGAGTGATCAGGTCACTCAGCATCACTCAATGACTTCCAACTGCTGTTGGATAGTCAAAGTGTGAAAGCTAGTGCAGGATGCTATGAGATAAGCAGATAAAAAAAAAGAAGTTACAGAGATAAAGGCGAAGTAATTAACGTCTGTAAGGAGTAGAATATGCACAATATTAGCACCTACAGTGTGTGTGTGAGAAATGAGAGGTCCCTGTGAAGGCCTGGCTGAGTGGGAGTGTGAAAAGTCTCAATGAATGATCATTCAGAAATTCCCCTTCACATTCTCCCTTTGAAGAATTCTTCTCTAGGAGAATAGTGACTGCCCTAACCTGGATAGCTCAGCTTAACTCAATCTCCGCAGATCTCAGAAACTAGCAGGGTGGGCCTGGTTAGTATTTGGATGGGAGACCTCCAAGGAATACCAGGGTAGCTATGCAGAGGCAGGGTAGCTATGCAGAGGCAGCTAGCTGCCATGTTTTGCTTGTTCCCGTCTCTGATCCTGGCTTGCTTGCTGCTCTGCTGCTTGCTGTAAACAATGCTTGGGAGACCGTGAGAGCCAGTACTGCCAGACGGCGTTATCTGTCTGGCCTTGGGAAGGAGGGAGGGCTTGCGTTCCACCCCTGGTGTGAATCTTTCGGCTCTCATGAGGCACTGCGACTCTCCCGCTTATCATATATCCTCCCGCCGGGAGAATTCCCCCGCATGCGCTCGAGTTTCATTTGCTTAGCCATTTGCCTCATCCTGCTATATGTAAGGATGTTTCCGCCCCATGGTAATTCCTAACAATAATCCTGTGGATATGGTACCAGTTTTGTAATCTAATAAAGCATAACGCTTCCTTGGAAACGTGTGTGGAGGTTTTACTTACTGCCGAACCTGACACATCCTCTCAACATCTCTTGCCTTGAAAACCCTACGGGGGTCACCGTAATCAGCTGTAGCTTGATGGCAAAAAAAACAACAACTGGCAGAATGCCCTGGAAGTCTGAAATGTTCATCCGCTGGTTTCTAAATACTGGTATTTTAGATGGACACAGATCTGACACTACAATATTTACTCCAGTGCAAGACTAGAGATTTTTTTCCAGGTAAGGGTTTTTTTTTCAAGTATACCCTCAAAGCCCTGGCCTGGACGGCCCAGGCTAGCCCAGTCTGATCAGATCTCGGAAGCTAAGCAGGGTCAGCTCTGGTTAGGACTTGGATGGGAGACCACCAAGGAAGTCCAGGGTCACTACATAGAGACAGGCAATGGCCAACCATCTCTGAATGTGTCTTGCCTTGAAAACCCCACCAGGGGTCACCAAAAGTCAGGTGTGACTTGATGGGGGGGGGAAGAGGGGGGGTGTGTCATTGTACATTCTCACATAAGTTACAGCTATGTCCAGTAAAGACGTTTCTTGGTATGTAACTTTTTTTGCAGCGGTTGTCTTACATTTAGGGTCACCTTCCTTCTGAGTAAATATGGTGATTCTTTGGCATACGGGCTGACCTGTTTGTTCAGTGGAGAGGCTAGAAGAGCGTTGTGGACATGTAATAATGACATATATTAAACTGGAGGATGACCAAGTGAATGATCCAGGGGCACCTTTTTCCAAATGCTAAACTCTAGTGGTCTGATCTCCCACGCCACTTGACAGCCAAGAAATGCATATAATAAACAGTGCCATGATCTACAACCCTTGTCCCTTTATTGTGGCGTCCTCTGGAACAATTCCAATTTTATTATATTTATTTATCTGGGTTATGCTACTGTTGCACTATAGCTGTGTCCATGCAGGAAAATACAGGTTGCACATGATTGCTACTATTAAAAAATTGCGGATGTAGCGAAATCTTGCAGATTGACTTTTGTGGAGAAGGTGTGGAGGGGGCTAGATTCTGTCCCCCTCCTCCCCTCTCCAACTGATTAAAGATATTTCTAGAGATGGGCAAATATGTGGTTCTGTTCGTGGCTAAATCACAAACTGAACTGTGAATCGATATGCTGGTTCACAAACTGAACTGGTTTGTATTGGTTTGTGGGCCATTTAAAGTTTAAACCCTTGCTTTTTGCTCCCCGCAAAAAGCAGCAGGGAGCAGAAAGCAGGGGGTGAAACGGCTTGGAGGCCCTTTAAACCCCTGCTTTCTGCTCTTCACAAACCCCCATGAACTGCATCAAAATTCGTGGGGGTTCTTCAGTTCACAAACATCACTTTGTGAACAACAAACCAGCCAGAATTCATGACGAACTTTAGTTCATGATCCAGTTCATGCCCATCCCTAGATCTTTCATCCTCCCCCCCCCCCAATTGACCACCACATATTCAGTCCTGACTGCTCAGCTCACTCTTTGGCAGATCTGACCCAGAACATTAATTTGAAATCTCTTTGCAAAACATTCTCTGTTGCAATGTTTCATCCCTGTTTTGTTTTGTGTGTTCCACAAGCCTTTCTGCGATGGCTCCCATAAAAAAGCCGCCCCGCGGATCTCTTCCCTGAAATTCAAACCGGAAGAAGCGAAAGAGGCCTGGCTCTGCGGGTGCAAATGCACGAGGAACCCTCCATACTGTGACGGCACCCATAAAGAAGACTTTGTGCAGAAAGCTGAGCTTGGTTCCCATCCACAGTCATGAAGCAGAAGGAGGGGAGAACTCTTCATGGATCCTGAGAAGTTTGGCAGGGGCAGGGCTGTGGATCTGGTCTCCCCAGGCGTTCTCCTGGGTCACCCTCTCTTGCTGAAACGCTTGTTCTTGGGTTTCCGTGAAGGGTGCCGAGGACACTATGCTGGTGGGTGGTCATCTGACGTGTCACCTCGTGGTTTGTGAAGCCCATCACGTGACTTTGGGCACCTTAGTGACTGACACAAATAGAAGGAGAGAAAATATTTTTGCTGTTTTTCAGCAGTACTAGATGAATGCTGCTTCCCTTCACTTTGTGAAATAAAATGTGTCTGAAGTCCCCTGGTTATTGTATCCCCTCATGGTCCCAGGCTTCACGCACTGTCTCTCTCCCATAGCCTTTTTTGTGGTAAACTGCTTACAAAGGATACAAGAGAGGAGAAGAAGATGTCAGCTGCTTTGGGTCCCCATGAAGAGAAAGATGGATTAGAAATGAAGTGAACGGTAAAGTAATGCCACCTGGGTTCTTGGTGCTGTGGAGAAAAAAGACAAAATGGCGTTCCCCCTTGGGATACATACGCATGTTAGCTAGACATGCCTCCTGGGAACAAATTTAGAGTCCAGTGGCACCTTTAAGACCAACATAGGTTTATTCAAGGTATGAGCTTTCGTGGGCATGCACACTTTTTCAAATCCCTTGAATACAGGGAGGGCCTGTAAGACGGAGCTCTTTCACCAGGCTTTCAACTAAGGAGCCACCGCCACCACTACCATCAACAATCTTAATAATAGAGCCCCGGCCCTTGGCTTTGACATCTATAGCCTGTGCTGCCACTCATACTAGGAAGATCAAGGAGCAGAACATGTGTTAGATCTTATATGCACCCATACAGAACACCATCGTCAATGTAATTAATTAAATGCCGCCAGCACTTTGTGTAATTTATGTAACTGAACTGTTTGAACTGAATTGTTTTAGATGTTTTTATGTAGATTTTAATTGCTATTTATGCACTAAATCGTGTGAGCCGCCCTGAGCCTGCTTTGCGGGGAGGGCGGGGTACAAAACTGTGCATGCCTTGAATAAACCTTAGTTGGTCTTAAAGGTGCCACTGGACCCTAAATTGGTTCTACTGCTTCAGACCAGCACGGCTGACCACCTGGACCTATGCCTGCGAATGAACCTGCTTTCCACAGTGGGCTCGGAACTTGGTAGAATAGTCCAGTGGGAGCTAAAGACCTCTGCTCTGGCCCTCTCTCCCTTCCTTCCTTGGCAGCAGCTGCTGACTTTGGCTTGAAAAGAAGACGAGAGGGAAGTGTGCCCCACACCTGGGCCTAGGTCACCACACTCTGTTTTTAAGAATCTTTTTGACAAAGTGACTGGGCTGCAAGGTTGAAATGAAGATGGAGGTAGGAATGGGGAGGGGGCACGTGGTTCAGTGGTGGAGCATCTGCTTGGCACGCAGGATGGCCCAGGTTCAATCCTCAGCATCTCCAGTTAAAAGGAGCAGGCAGTAGGCGATGGGAAAGACCTCCGCCTGAAACCTTGGGAGAGCTGTTGCCAGTCTTAGTAGACAGTACTGACACTGGTGGACCCAGGGTCCAGTTCAGTACACCGCAGCTTCATTTAGCAGAAGAACATATTGCACTGAGACTAACCAAGGTATGGAAAGTTCTGTCAAGCCACAGCCGAATTATGGTAGCCCTACAGGGGTTTCAAGGCAAGCAGAGGTGGTTTACCATTGTCTGCCTCTACGCTGCAGCTCTCAACTTCCTTGGTGGTTTCCCACCCAAGTACTAAGCTGGGCTGACCCTGCTTAGCTTCTGAGATCTGACAAGACTGGGCGAGCCTGGCCCAGACAGATCAGGGCAGGCAGTTGGAGCAATATGCAGGCATTAGACAGTCCAAATACTACAGGGCCCATGGAACTATTCCAGCAGCCACGCACTATTTTTCCACACTGTGCAATTTGGATTCCAGACTCTAATCTGGGAGAACCGGGTTTGATTCCCCACTTTTCCACATGCAGCTGCTGGTGTGACATTGGGTCAGTTACAAGTTCTGTCTGAGCTGTTCTAGAGAGAGCAGTTCTCGAGAGAGCTCTCTCAGCCCCACCTACCTCACAGGGTGTCTATTGTGGGGAGGGGAAGGGAAAGGAGATTGTAAGCTGCTCTGAGACTCCGAGTGAAGGGAGGGGTATAAATCTAATCTCTTCTTCTTTGATTAAAGAGAGGGCAAAAACAAAAGATAGAGGAGGGAGAATCTACCTCTTTTTGTGTTGGGTTGTCTTCTGGGGTGACTTATAATGTGCCAACATTAGGAAATCCAAAGCTACACCAACTCAAAGGTTAGGAAGGGGGTCACTTGGCAAGCAAAAACCCAGATAGGAGTTTGGATAATTATCAAGACAAGGGTCTGAAAGGCAGAACGCAGGGGAAAGCAAAACGGGTCATAAATGAGAGTGTTTGGAGACCTGCCAGGAGTTCAGCCACTCCCTCCCCCTCTGGGGCACCAGGCTATGCAGCTGCCCTATGGGGGGGGGGCACTGATGGAAGAGAGTCTCCTGTCCCCAGCATTCTGCACAGGAGCTTAAGGTCCTCCAACCACTCTGACCTTTGGCACTTCCATTAGTGCACACAATTTTATTAAAGGCAAAGTTGCACACCACAAGAGGCACGGATGCATGCACCATGTGGAAGTCCGCTGGCGGGATCTGAAAAGCATGCATTTACAGCCACTTTACCAAACCTAAACAGATCTGGATGTGGTCATTTTCTGGATAGGACAGTGTTTGGGGACATTGCCTTGAATTTTAAAAAGGAGAGGGGGGATTAGCCAAGTTAATATGACTGCCGATGTTAACATTACCTTAGCATCAAAATTGTGTTTCAGTTGAGGTGAACTGTTACCTGCCCGTATTGTGCAAATTTCCCTCATTTTGCATAAATGGTTTTTCTCCTGGTCACCCTTTTGCAGGCTTCACCTGGCATTCACTTATCTTTGTAGCTGGATGGTTTTCAGAAAAGGATAAAAGCTAGGGAATTCAGGAAGCTGGTGTCTGCACCCAATACCAGCATTCGCCAACCTCTTGATTATCCCAAAATCCCATTTCTTTAGAATACCTAAAGAATACCTTGCTTTTCTCCCCATTGAGGGGGTCCAAAGGTGTGTAAACACCTTGTGTAAACAACCCTGTTAGGTAGGCTGGGCTGAGCGAAACTGGCCCAAGATTGCCCAGTGAGCTTCCATCACAGAGTGGGAATTCGAACCTGAGTCTCCCAATCTGACCTGCTAACTGTCAAACTACACAAATTTGTAAGATAATAGAAATACATTTTAAAAGGTGCAACCAATGCAGAAAGATTACTAAAGACTTTTGTTTAAAAAAATCAGTAAACGTTATAAAATAATGTCTTTGCATTCTCCATCGCAATAAGGATAACATAGATTAGCATCTAATACAGTTTCACACTAGCAAATACACACCTTCTGGGTGTTACACGTCCTCCAGCAAGTAAAAAATCCTGCTGTTTCCTTACCACGGACAGGCTGGACCAGGTTACCTGTAAACCTTTGGCCCACATACACACCATTGGGTGATGGCAGATCTTTTGGTAGGAATGACAGCTAGGTTATCTGCCCCAGAATCTTTGTTTCCTCATGGCCTTTTGTCATTCCTGATCAACCCCAACCCAAATACCAAAGTCTGTCTATTGCCTATAGTCATATAATGGGCTTTGTACTAACAACGATTTTGTAAATAAACCAAATAGCTTAGCGTAACATCAGATGAGCCACGCTGAATTTTGTTTACTGATATTGAGGTTATGGAAACTATTTAAGTACGTTCTAAAGTTTAATATTTTTATCTTGTATATTCTACATTCTGTATGTAAAGTTTTTATTATACCCAGTGTTCCCTCTAAGCTGAGTTAGTGTGAGCTAGCTCACAGTTTTTTAGCCTTCTCCCTCCCCTCTCCCCTAGCAGCGGTGAGGCCTGGCTGGCCCACCAAGCTTTCCCCCCCAAAGCAGCGGTGGCGGTGAGGGTTGAGTGGCTCACAGCCGCCGGCCTGCCAAGCCTTCGACCTCCACCCCCCCCTCCAGGTGGCGACAGCACGGCAGTTCTCAGAGTGTTTCCCACGCACACGCAGGGAACGCTCTTTTACTTTTGGGGGGATTTAAATATCCCCTGTATACTTTTAAAAACTTTTTAGATTTTTCTGCGCACATAGAGACTACTCCAAAAAATCTCCTTGCCCCCCAGGTGCCCCTGATGTGCGGATTTAGATATCCGCACGGAGGGGGCAACTTGGCTATTAGATCTATAGATGTATATGGCTAATCTAGCGACTGTAATCGATTCTGATTCTGATGAGCTGTGCTGGCTCAGAACAGTGGTCTGGCCAGTTCAGAATCCTGGTTCACACAGCTGCCAACCAGTCGCCATGGAGGGCCAACAAAGGTGCCTGAAAGGCCAAAAGACTCCCTGATGCAGTGCAGACTCTCAGTGCTGCTATTCAGGGGCTTGCAGCCTCTGGCTTGTGAACATTCCCCTTGGTTACTATGGGCATTGCTGGACTTCTCCAACATGAATCTGGCTATTCCCCATCTATGGCCATTTGAGACTGGGTCTCCCAGTATAACTCTCTTAACAATCACACCATGCTACGTCTGCTGGCAGTGAATTCCACAATTTAGTTACTTGTGTAGTAAGAAATGTCCTCTTTCCTGTCCTGCAACTTCTTTGGGTTCTCTAGCATTGTGGGAGTGGGAGAGAGAAGGTCTCTCATCCACTTTCTCCACCTCCCAAGAATAATTTTATAAACCCTCCTGGCCACCGGCAGGGGATGGGGTTTTTTTTTTTTTTGCCAGATCCAGGTTAGGAAACTCCCGGAGATTTGGGGATGGAGTCTGGGGAGGACAGGGACCACCGTGGGGTACAGTGCCACAGAGTCCAGCCTCCGAAGCAGCCATTTTCTCCAGGGGGACTGATCTCTACAGTCTGGAGATGAGCTGTAATTCCAGGGGATCCTCAGGCCCCCTTGCACAGCACGAGATTTGCAAGGGCCGATAATGGTTTTTCCACAGGGCTTTCACCATCCAGAACCACAACCTTCTTAGCTTTTGATGCCTCCAAATTGTGAAGCCGCTGCAGGGAACAGCAGCGTTATCGGCACCTCTGAGGCAATCAACCTTATCAGCAATTGCTGGCTTACACAACCAGAATATTCATGTTCCTGGGACAAAGGCCTCCTGTTTGTGGGACAGAGGTCAGGATGGGCGAATTAAGTTGCCCCATCAACCAACTAGCTGTTGGGCCTTCTTATGACAGTGCCCTGTTTCCGCAGTGGAAGTCACAGTGAGTTATATAATTAGCATGCCTGGTGCTGTACCTGTCATAGAAGTGACTCATCCTTGTGCTCCACGTGGACAAGCTGGGTTGTATGGGAGATGGCCATTTATGGTAACAGGCACCATTTTGTGACTGAAAACTGACAGGGGCTCCAGCCTACTCAATGTCACAATGACCTTCCAATCGGGGAGTTCTTGGCCTATAGGTCCCCAACCTTTTTGAGCCTGTGGGGACCTGTAGAATTCTGACACAGGGCATTGGGCACAATCACAAAATGGCTGCCGCGGGAGGTGCAGCCAATCAAAAATTGGTTCCCACAGGAGGCAAAGCCAGTGACAAAACATCAGAAAGCAAGGTTGTGTGTGTGTATTTGTATCTCTTCAACATTTTAGGCAGAAGCTCCTCCACATGCAGCTGCTGGATGACCTTGGACAAGCCATAGTTCTGTTAGAGCTGTCCTTGAAAGAGCAGTTCTCTCAGAGTTCTCTCAGCCCCACCTACCTCACAGGGTGTCTGTTGTGGGGAGGGGAAGGGAAAGAAGTTTGTAAGCCGCTCTGAGACTCTGAGTGAAGGGTGGGATATAAATCCAATCTCTTCTTCTTCTCTTTCTGAAGCACTTGGTGAGTGCCAGGAAAGGTGTTGGTGGCTATTACGGCCCCCACGGGCACCGTGTTGGGGAACCCTGGCCTAGAAGCTGATCAAGACTTAAGTTGCTCAGGGTTAAGGGAAAACTCCCCCCTGCACACAGACAGAGGTTCTCTTATTCTTTCTTTCGGAAGGGGACATTTTGACATCGGCTGAGGCATTTGAGGGGCTGAACGGGGTGCTTGCCTGAGGACTGACTTGTGAGGTATGAGATTTCCACAGGCCATCTGGTATAAGGAACAAGAGAACTTCCTTGCCAGAAACAATGCAGTTTAACAAGACCAACTTCTAAAATGGGGGAAAGGGGGAGCCATTTCCTTACGACAGACAGGCTGGACCAGGTTACCTGTAAACCTTAGGCTGACATACACAGCACTGGGTGATAGCAGATGTTTAGGTAGGAATGACAACTAGGTTATCTGCCCCAGAACATTTGTTTCTTAGTGCCAGGACTCAGCAAGGGACTATGGGAAGAGATGGCCTTCTGTCATCCCTGATCAACTCCAACTCTAATACCAAAATCTGTGGAAGGAGAGCAAGGTAATAAAGGAAGTGCTTCTGCCTGGGTTCAAAGCACCTCAGTTCTCCTGGAATAATCCTGCCCCATGATGTGTGCACTCTCCCCTCCCATGCACAGAGATGACTGATCCCAGAATTCAGCAACCTGAGAAATTCTCAAAGCAAATTTCTGTTCCTTAAACTGAGAAAATAGGCCTTGATGTCAGGTAGCCCTGTCATAGGTCTGGAATGTGGAGGGGTGCCCTCCCGTTTTCTGTCCAGCTCTCCCTGGCTCACCAACTGTCTGCTATCTTATGCTTGACCTTGTAGATGCTACAGCTGCAGTTTTACTCAGCTGGGAAAGTTAACGGCTTTTGCTTTGCCTGCTTGCTTTGCCCGTGCACGCAAGATGTATCCATTGGCTCATGCTTACCGGAGGAATGTTTGATTCTAGTATAAGAGAGGCCCTAGCATTGGCGGCCATTCCTGACACAAGCTGTACACTTGTCTCTAGTTCTGGATTTACCAATAAACAGTTATCTTCTCATGAAGCCCTGTGTTGAGTAACCTGACTAAGAACCCTGACAAAGGACCCTGACTTACAATATCTGGGTGACAGCTGGCGAGATCTCAAAAAGGCAAGCAGAAAGGAAAGAGATAGCGTGCTAGATGGCCAGTGATGAAGCTGTCACAGCCTGGCTTTGTGCCTTTCTGTATGAACAGAAAAAGAAAATATAGAAATGTGTAACTTGCACCATGTCTATACATTGCAGAATTCAGGTTATGGTGGAGCTCAGTAAGAGGACCCATGCATGGCTGCAGGGTGGGGAAGAGATCATGTTCAGGCCTTGGCCGCTCCCTAGCACTAATCCACATGGATCATTTAAGTCATTGTGATTTACCTGAAAGGAAGATGACGCTGTAAGAGAACCACCTCTTAAAAGTTTATACACTTTTTTTTATTATAACTTGGACTTGTATGTGAATTTAAGACAACCCCCAACTTTTCTTGAGCACACTTGTAGATATAGGATGGTCTACCTCTGGCACTATACTTCTGACCTTCAGAAGTTAGGTTAGCTCTAGTGTCTCCCACCGGAGAGAAATTTTGGTGGTGGAGAGTGCTGTCAAGACACAGTTGATATATGGTGACCCCACAGTTTTCAAAGCAAGGGACGTTCAGAGGTGGTTTGCCTCCGTCACAGCCCTGGAATTCCTTGGTGGTCTCCCATCCAAATACTAACCGGGGCCAATCCTGCTTCGCTTCCAAGATCTGACTAGCATGGGCCATCCCATGCACAGAAATAATGGCCATGTATATTTCTCAAGGATCCATCCTTCCAGGAGCCTTCCTGCAACTTAAATGGTTCTTTTTCCAATGGAAGAGTCACTTAATTTGGAGAAAGGCTTCACATCTGAGCCAAAAAAGTGAGGTGCGGTACACTTTGCTCAGTGGACTGGTAGAATAGGGGTAGGATTCACACCAGTATTTTCTGAGCATTTTGTATGGTTAAGCATGCTAGGCTTTTAAGGTAACGCAAGACTCTTTGTTCACTGAGCAGTTACAGTCTCGCCAAAGCAATGGTGTGTTTATGTACCAGATGGTCAATGAGGGCAGGGGCTGCGGAAGAAGAAAGGAAAAAGCACAACCATTTTTTCCTGTCCTCACAATAGCTGAATTTCTGCCCAATGACTCAGTTTCCTGGTCCGTTCCAATGTGTTTTCATTCTGTTCCGAGGCACGGAAATTAAACAAAAGTCACACATCTTTGCATATCCTTGAACTGAAGGGCCCTCAGAAACTAGTGTTTAGCAGGACAGTTTGCATGACCATCTCAGAACAAAGTTCATCTCGAGGAGAAGACCAAAAGTGTTTCTCCAGCCGCCAAACATGCACCAAGGGGAAGCCAGAATGTTCTGATAAATGCTCCTATAGTAGTACTATTGCCCTTAGACGGTTGCCAATCTCCATATCGTACCTGGAGATCTCCCACTATTATAATTGATCTCCAGCCAACCAAGACCAGTTCTCCTAGAGAAAATGGCTGCTTTGGAGGGTGGACTCTGTAGTATTATACCTTGCTGAGGTCCGTCCCCAAACTCCGCCCTCCCAGGCTCTACCCCCAAAATCTCTAGGCATATTCCAGGCCAGAGCTGAGCACCCTATTTATCCAACAGAAGAACTTTCCAATGGGTTGCAAAGCAAAGTTTTCTCAAAAAAAGAGCAACAAGAATTAGGAAAAAAGCTTTATTAATATTTAAAACAAAATACTGTGCCTTTAAAAAAATATCCTGGGGGAAAAATAAATTTTATTCGACATAATAAAAATGTCACCGATTTGCCATCCTCTGTCATTGCCAGAGGAAAAACAGAATTAAATATCCAATAAATTATCCTCAAACAAAATTCTCTATAAAATAATCAAGTAAATAATTTACTTAGAGGGTTGTGTGAGTTAAATAGGCATAAATAAAGCAATGTCCATAGAGGGATATCTGGGAAAGAATCCAGGTCTGTCGGTGAAGTGGAAGACGGGCTGCAGATCAGTTCTGGCAGGTCCATCGGTCACGTGCAATGAACCATCTTGTGCTGCCTGACCACCGCCGGTGGGCCATACAGCTTCTCTGCCCGGTGCTCAAAGGCCGAGACCATCTGCTTGACAACCTCGTCAAAAAAGAGGTTGGCTAAGTGAGAATGGAGAATCGACTTGAACTCAAAGGAAACCTGAGGAGGAGAGAAAAACAGTTTGTGAGTTGAAATATCACGGTGGGTTATCACAGCTCTAATGCAAGAACGCCAGAATTAGTTACTGCAGCTCTAAAATTGTGATCGTCAAACTGTGGACTGCAAAAGGAGCTGAAATCCTTGGAGCATCAAGGCAGCTTCTTGAACATGCAAGAAGCAGCTGTATACTGAGTTGGCCTGTCAAGGTGAGTTATCACCTACTCTGACTGGCAGCAGTTCTTCCTCGTCACCCACTTGAACCTGGCATCTTCTGCATTGACCTCCAGTCTCTTAGAAGATGACATTATTCCAAGAGAAAAGTAATTATAGACTAGGAATTCCCAGCAGCAGCAGCACTGACCAATAAGCACAGTCCTTTCCCAAGGCCTTGATCAACCAAATGAGAAGAAGGGAGAGACACTGGGAAATAATATTAACTGGGCTGTCCTATAGCTGTAAAGAAGAGGCTTCCCATTCATCCATTTGCCCAGCATGTTTTTATTCTCCCCTTCCATTAAGGAACTCAGAGGAATTCAGAGCTGCAAACATGGTATTCCCTTCCCTATTTTATCTACACAATAGCCTCTGAGGCTTGCCAGTCCCCAGGTGAGGGATCCCCAGCTGGCCTGTGGGAGAAGCCCCACCCCCCAAACAGACATCCCTGACATGCCAACATCACTTCCAGAAGTGACGTCATCGAGTCAGCAGTGACACTCTACTTTTGGGGTAAAGTGCATCTCTTATTTTAACCTGGAGGGGGGGAAAACACTGTCCCCAGGGTGGGATTCAAAGTTTGAGAAATTCTGCTCTAAACCAGGTGCCCGTTCCCAGGATACTGGGAGGATCCTACACCTCACCCTTCCTTACAAGTGGGACAGTCAGATCGAGAAAAAATAAAGGGATAAATAAAAACGTGGCAGCTTGATGCAACCTGGAATGTGAAATGGCAAATTTAGGACATTTGCATTTCATTTAATGGAAGCACATCATTCAAGTTTCCCCAGCTGCAATCACTGCCCTTAAAGTTCTCAAAGGTGGCCGAAAGGTGCCTTTGCATTTAAAGCAGAGGGGCTCTGGAAGATCATTGGCACTTCCTTATTACTACATCAACATTGCCATCCTATGCAGAATTAATCCAGTCTGATCTGAATGGGTTTAAAATGGAATAACTCTGCATAGGATTGGACTGTACAGGCCCCAGGGTTAAGCCCAGACAACCCAATGAGTTCAACTTTGTGAGAACTTCAGCATTCACTTTTGTATTCTTAAAGCCAGCCTCTAGCCCTGGTAGCTACCAAAAATGTTCCAGAGCAGGGGTCTCCAACACGGTGCCCACCAACCCCTTTTCTGGTGCCTGCCAAGTGTTTTTAGGAACTGGGTGAGGCCAAGGAGGGCTGCTGCCCAGCAATGCTTCTGAGTGGAGATCTGATTGGCTGTGCACATTTTTTAAAAAGCCGCTTTGGCAGTAATTGCTACTACAGCACACTGTGTGACTGAGGTAAAGCTACGGCAGTTATGTTGTGGCTGGCTTTGCCTCCCGCAGCAGCCATTTTGTGACTGCACCCAGTATGGTGTAGTGGTTAGGTGCGCGGACTCTAATCTGGGAGAACCGGGTTTGATTCCCCACTCCTCTACTTGCAGCTGCTGGATGACCTTGGGCAAGCCATAGTCTGACAAGAGCTGTCCTTGAAAGGGCAGTTTCTGTCAAGAGCTCTCTCAGCCCCACCTACCTCACAGGGTGTCTGTTGTGGGGAGGGGAAGGGAAAGGAGTTTGTAAGCCGCTCTGAGACTCCAAGTGAAGGGCAGGGTATAAATCCAACCTCCTCTTCCTCCACCCACCATCCCGTGTCAGAATTGGGGACCCCTGCTTTAAGCACGCAGGCGCAGTCTGCTGAAAACTTGTTCAACCACCCACATGGCTTCCAAGTTTTCCATTTCATGGGGATGGGGCTTCAGCATTCCTCCCCCCCCCCCCGTTTAGCCTTTTGCCTCTTCTAGCAACACCAAGACAATTCCACTGATGCTGTTCAGGTTGCAAAATCCACCTTCTCTTAAGCATAAAGCCTAGGCTGCTCAGGCACAGAAAAAGTATGCCTTTCTACGTGTGGATTGCACGTGGGCCTTACAACACTCTGCAAGGCTGAGCACGTTTGTACCCACACAACACCTTAGGGTTGCCAGCCTCCAGGTGGGGCCTGGAGATCTCCCGCTTTTACAACTGATCCCCAGCTGACAGAGACCAGCTCCCCTGGAGAAAATGGCTGATTCGAGGGGTGGACTCTCTATGGCACTGTACCAGGCTGAGCCCCCTCCCCTCCCCAAACCCCACCCTCCCCAGGCTCCTCCCCCCAAGCCGCCAGGTATTTCCGAACCCAGACCTGGCAACCCTATAACAGCTGGATTTTGTACCCCAGTACAGTAGATCTGCATGAACAACTCTGGGAAAAACTGTTGCTCTGGAGGGGAGGGGTGCTCCCTCAGTTCCTCAGAAGCCAGAAACGTCTATTCCGCAGCTGGCCTGCACGATCCCAGTGTGGGACTATGAAGAAGACCGAAGATGAACAGCAGATTTGCACGGGCAACTCTGCTGACTGTTGCACATGGAGCATCTTGTCCAGCCAACATTTTGGGACAAAGAATGAATACTGCCAAAGTGAAATTACACAATCCATTAACGGCACGTTCACAGGCAGCAAGAACACCCTTTCGGCTTACGCAGAACTTTGGACCGGTGATGAAACTCAACTTGCAACCTGAGAGCTTTCAAAACTGCACATTCGATTGGCTGGGGAGATCCTCTGCTGACAGACACACCCCCATCAGAAGCTGACCCACAAAGAGCACTCACGTAAAAGCTGAGTGTGCATGTGTCCGGATGACCTGCAAGTCCTGGCCCGAACTGCCACAGCGTCTCCAAGTGCTGAAATAGCCTCCCGTCTTTACTCACGGCCTGTGGAGGAGGAAATGCCCAACGTTTTGAAATCAAAAACAAACAGAGAAAGCAGCAATCCCCTCTGAGCTTGGCCAATCCGCTTCAGGTGCAAGAGTGTTCCATCTTCTGTTCGCACGGACACACAACCCACCCAGGCAGAGAGAAATGACAGTTAATTCTCTGGAAGTAACATGACCTTGTCAGGTTCCACAGCCAACAACTGAGTACACGCTCCCTATCTTCCTTTTCTACTCACTCAAGCATTGGGAACCATTTCAGGCCCACCTCCCGTCCCGTTGTGTGACTGAGTACAAGAGTTACTAAATTTGAGGGTTTAGCCAAACTATGGTTGGCTTCAATGAAGGGCAGGAGAAACACCAAATGCCTAAGGGGTTTGGGTGGTGATAGGGGCCTGGGCTTAGTCAAACAGGGTGAAACTAAAAATCTCATTTAACAACTCAGCAGTTTCTGTCAAGATAACACTTCCTTATCTCAAGTACTAACCATTCAGACTTAGAACAAAGTTTGAGACCAGTGGCACCTTTAAGACCAACAAAGTTTAATTCTTGGGATAAGCTTGTGTGTGCATGCACACTTCTTCAGATACACTTCGGAAGAAGTCTGCATGCACACGAAAGCTCATCCCCAGAATCAAACTTTGTTGGTCTTAAAGGTGCCCCTGGAATCAAACTTTGTTCCGTTCCTTCAGATCACCACGGCTACCCACCTGGATCTACATTCAGACTTAGTGGTTTTGTTTTAATCCAAACCACTGGGATATGTTTGGCTGAAGAAAAAACGCATTACGTAGACATCAGATGTCCAGAAAGCCCCAATAGGAACAGGTGTCATTACACATCTGAGCATAATGTACGGTAGAGTGTCAGGTGAAGGTCTGGAAGGCCCAGGGTTGAATCCTCATCCCATCCTGGATTCTCACTCGCTGTGACCTTGGGCCAGTCACTCTGTCTCAGCCTCACAATACCATCACAGGATTGTTCCCGTGAGGATTAAACAGAGGAAAGGAGAACAATGTTGTAAACTGCTTTGGGAGTCTCCCCTGGGAAGAAAAGTAGGGTATGAATGTCTAAATAAAACAAATACACCAGTGTGGTGTAGTGGTTAAGAGTGTCAGACTAGTATCTGACACTTGTATTTTTAAAGACAGTCTCAAGTCTTGTAGCCATCAAAAATGTTTTAACCACCAACAAATCTGGTTCGAATCCCCACCCGTGCCATGGAAGTTCACTGGGTGACCTCTCAACCTAACCCTACCTCACAGGGTTCTTGTGCGGGTAAAATGGAGGATAGGCGAATGATGTAATCCGCTTTGGGTTCCCATTGGGGAGAAAGGCAAAGTATAAAGTAAAGTAAGTTAGTAAATAAAAGCCCTGCATAATAGAGGGGTACAAACAGAAAGCGATTTCATATTTCTTTACATTAAGTTGAAGCCAATGTCTGTGATTTGGGTAGGGAAAGGCTGTGATAAATACCCTTCACATTTTTAGAATGGTTGGACAAACACTGTGCTGAGACACAATGAATTCCTGACCCTACTGGGGCATTTAGGAATATCAGAACCCAAATTAAGTAAAATGGGCGGGTAAGTATCAAAGCCTTCACGCTTGCCATTTCAACATCATAAACCCGTAGAGGAGGACTGCCAAAGGACCTGGACAAACTCGGCATGGCAGGAAAAAAGGCTTTCACTCTGGCCTGATACACTTTGAAGATTCAAACATTCACTGCCAAAAGCTTATTATAATATCGGAGCTCCCCCCGCCCCCAAAGAAATTATAAAATTCATGTCTCCCGTGATGGTACTGCGTTACATGTGAAGAAAAAAACGCTTGTGTGACAGAGAGGAAGTGAATCACAGCGTGACAATCCCCGAGCGATCAGCTGAGAGGACTGTTATAAACTGAAACCAGTTGCAAACCGGTTTTGCAGTAATTGCTCCATACCAAGAAACCCTGGGAACTATCATCCCGTGACAGGGCTATCAGAGAAACGTCTACATGCTCAGTTCCCAGAATTCTCTGGGGAGACACCATGATAGAGTAACTGGTTTCAGCGAGCTTTCAGCCTGAAGATTTATATGCATTTCTTGAATTTCTACCAACAAGCCAATCCAGATTAAGTACATAACCACAAGACACACTGAAATCAGTTACTCAGACCCTCAGATCATAGGCTCCCGAGGAAACTTAAGAGGCACTGTAGTGTGAGGGGCTAAGAAACCTCAGCACTCCCCCAAGAGTGCAATTCCCATATTTTACTGTGAAAAGACGTCAGCAAACCACATTTCAGTTTGGAGTGAGGAAGGAAGAGGCCTCTCTAGGAACCAGAACATGCAGAGCTCCCACAGACGCACAGTGGGGTGGATCCTACTCCTATTCTCCTTACTCCACTGAGTGAAGTTTGAAGCCTTCCTTCAGCTTCTTCTGTCGGAGGAAGAACCATGTAATGTGGAGGACAGTTGAATTCACCACACTGTCAGGTTCTCAGGATTTACTTCGCATACCATTGGCAAGGCTTAGTTTATATGAGAGCTCAGAGCCGGAACTTATATACAATGCTAGCACACTTCCCTGGACCCTAGACTGCCACCATTTCCACTGGCCGTGTCTTTAATAAACAACCAAATGTACAGAAACTGAAGTTTATTTAACACAAGAATACAAGAATCTGGCTTATACTGAATCAGACCCTTAGTGGCTCTCCAGGGTCTCAGGTGGAGGCCGTTCACATCACCTATGATCTAATCCTTCTGTGGCAGACCAAAGCTTTTTGGTACCCTATAACCCCCCCCCCCTTCAATTCAATACAGAGGAAAGTGAGAAGTCTAAAATGAATGTTTTACTTACTGGGGCATTCCAAATGAACAATGTAAAAATAAAAACAGATAAGCTTGTTCACTTGCCTTCCATGGTCTATCATGGCAGCTACAGAAGACCCCAGTCAATGGATACAGAGATTATAGAAGCCAGTTCTCACACCAAGCTTCCCTTCAAGCCAGTAGAGGAGGCCTGGCTCATCTTTTTGGCTCCCCTTAAAATCCTAGGCAATTGCCTAAGTTTGTCTAGTGGTTCGACCGGCCCTGCCAAGGATTGTGTGCCAAGAAGCTCTACCACTGGGACATGACCCGTCCCTGAATGGAAAGAAAACCACGTGGTGGTGGGGCGAAGTACCATCAAGTCGCAGCTGACTTATGGTGACCCCATAAGGTTTTCAAGGCAAGAGACATCCAGAGGTGGTTTGCCATTACCTGCCTCTTGCAGAGCGACCCTAGAATTTCTTGCTAGTCTCCCATCCAAATACTAACCAGGGCTGACCCTGCTTAGCTTCTGAGATCCAAAGAGACTGGGCTAGCCTTGGCCGTTAGGGCATGAAAAACAGCACCGCCTTACATTTTGAGCGTGTGTGTTTCCAGCAGCTGCTAAAGACCCAAGACCAGCCCAGGTAAAATAAAAGGTGGCAACTCCCCCAGAACACACAACATCTGAACACGTGCAGAGAAACTCTTCTGTATGACACTGTCTAGCCACTGCTGGCTTCTGAGATTCTAGAGTTGCAGGACAGATCCCCCAGATTAGAGAGCAGGACTTCTACAAACGTTTAAGCTCCTTTATTAAAAAGTGGCTTCTGGCATCCAACATCTTCCCTGCAAGATAGCCAGGCTACATCCCTCAATCCCTGACACATGCGCTCCCCCCTTACTCCCTTCTTACCCGGATCTGCCGATGTGGCACCAAAGAGATCTCGGAGATGTAACGCTCTACCAAAGGGGGGAACCCCACTTCCAATTCCGCTCGTGAGAACTCGTTGCGACAGGAGAGGACATGGGAGCCAGTGCACCAGGGGACAAACAACCGATAGCTGGCTATGTCAGCCACAACGTCGTACATCTGCTCGATGGAGTACCTGCAAGGGAAAGAGAGAGAGGGTGCCCAATGAGGAAGGGTAGAGCAAAGCACAACGCTTTGTGGCCAATGGCGAAGATGACCATTCCAGGAATGCAGCCCTCCCCCCAAGAGCTTCAAGCATTTCTGGGGCAGTGCTCAGTTTGAGACAATGCTTAGCCCAGAGCACATTTCTGGGACATGTGATACAAGAGTGCCTCTGAGTGCATCAAAAGTGAAGCAGGCGTTGGCGTAGTTCTCACTGTGGTGTTGACGCCATGTCTGGGCCCAAGTGGCAGTGGAGAGCTCACACAGTGGAAAGTTCCTCAATCTTTTTTTTTTAATTACTCTCATGTAGAAGAAGAAGAGGAGGTGATTGGAGTCATACCTGGAGGAGTCTCAGAGCGGCTTGCAATCTCCTTTCCCTTCCCCTCCCCACAACAGACACCCTGTGAGGCAGGTGGGGCTGAGAGAGAGCTCTCTCGAGGACTGCCCTTGAGAGAACACCTCTGAGAGAACTTATAACTGACTCAAGGTCACACCAGCAGCTGCATGTGGAGGAGTGGGGAATCAAACCCAGTTCTTCCAGATTAGAGTCCACACTCCTAACCACTACACCTACCTGGGTCTCAACCTAGGTGCCAAGAAGACTGTTTCTAGAGCAGTCTTCTCCCTTATCAGCTAGCTTTCCATAAGCAGGGATCCCTCCCTCAGTATTGAATCTTGCTTGGAGTTGTCGCCTCTGTGAGGAGAAGACCAAAGGCACCACAGTTCGGAATACTCAACCCAAGCCGATGGACTTCTTCATATTCCACGCGCTTGCCAGCACCGAACAGAGGGGCCGCCAGGTTCAAGAAGGACCGGTGGTGCGGCTGCTTCGCAGTTAATGTCGAGGGAAGAGAAGGGCGGGTTTTTGGAATCCGAGGGGCGGGGATCCAACTGGAGCTTAACTGCCGACAACATGGCAAACACAATCTAGACAAAAAAAGGAGGGAAGGAGACATTAGTGGCACAGCAGGGTAAGGAACAGGACGTGTCTCGCTAGAAAGGCACAAAAAGGAGGCTGCTTGCATAAATTGCTCAGTCCATAATCCATAACTAGAGGAGGGGAGAAATACATGGTCATCCCAATGAAGAAGAGAAGAAGAAGAGATTGGATTGATATCCCGCCCTTGACTACCCAAAGGAGTCTCAGAGCGGCTTACAATCTCATTTCCCTTCCCCTCCCCACGACAGACACCCTGTGAGGTAGGTGGGGCTGAGAGAGCTCTTTTGAGAACTGCTCTGTAGAGAACAGCTCTGACAGAACTTGTGATTGACCCAAGGTCACACCAGCAGCTGCATGTGGAGGAAGTAGAAGAGAAGATTGGATTTATACCCCGCCCTTCACTACCCAAAGGAGTCTCAGAGCGGTTTACAATCTCCTTTCCCTTCCCCTCCCCACGACAGACACCCTGTGAGGTAGGTGGGGCTCAGAGAGCTCTTTTGAGGACTGCTCTTGAGAGAACAGCTCTGAGAGAACTTGTGACTGACCCAAGGTCACGCCAGCAGCTGCATGTGGAGGAAGTAGAAGAGAAGAAGAGATTGGATTGATACCCCGCCCTTCACTACCCAAAGGAGTCTCAGAGCGGTTTACAATCTCCTTTCCCTTCCCCTCCCCACGACAGACACCCTGTGAGGTAGGTGGGGCTGAGAGAGCTCTTTTGAGAACTGCTCGTGAGAGAACAGCTCTGAGAGAACTTGTGACTGACCCAAGGTCATGCCAGCAGCTGCATGTGGAGGCGTGAGGAATCAAACCAGGTTCTCCCAGATTTGACTCCTAACCACTATATCAAGCTAGAAGAACTTCAAAAAGGAAACAGCTGGATTTATTTATTTATAATCTTATTTTTAAAATTTATATACCACCTCTCTGGAGACTTGCTTGAGGAGAGGGAGGCAAGGCCTGTGGCTCAGCGGTGGAGCATTTGCTTGGCATGCAGAAGGCCCCAGTTTCGATCCCCGGCATCCCCAGTTAAAAGGATCAGCCAGGAGGTGAATGTGTGTTCATGTGATCTGCTGCAGTAGAAAAGAGCAAGAGTCCAGGAGCACCTTAAAGACTATGAAAATTTGTGGCAGAGTATGAGCTTTTGTGAGTCACCGCCAATGCTCCCTCTAAGCTGTGGAGCCTTGTGAGCAAAAATTCTGCTTTGTGAGTGACTGGCATTAAAGTTGTGAGCAAGCTATTTGACTGCTGCATCAATCAGTTGGCTCTGGAGCCATCCTTCCTGAGCTAAGACAAAGATGTGTAAGCCAGAGGCTAAAAACTGTGAGCTAGCTCACACTAACTCAGCTTAGAGGGAACACGCTCACTTCTTCAGATATCTTATTGCGTTTTGTGTGGGGCCATGCAGCAATGGGTGCTGTCTGATACTGAATCCCCTAACTGTCCCCACACTTGCTACCACCACAGAGGAGACAGAACATCTAATGTTCCTTCCCTTCTCGCTTTGATTCCCCCTGACTGTCTGAAGAAGTGAGCGGTGACTCAATGAAAGCCCCTGCCCTGCTGCAAATTTTCATTCAGGTGAGGCAGCCGTGTTGGGTCTGAAGGAGCAAAACAAAGTTTGAATCCAGGGGCACCTTTAAGACCAACAAAGTTTTATTAAAGGTACAAGCCTTCGTGGGCAAACATGCTTCTTCAGATACAGTGAAATAAAATTTCCTCAACCATTACATATAGGAAGAGGGTGGGGAGGGGGGGGTTAGTTGCCAGGAAGGGCTAGTTAAAATCAAGTTACTTATGCATCTTGGCTCTAACTAGCCCTGGCAACTAGCCCCCCACCCCACCCCACCCTCTCTCTTCCTATAAGTAATGGTTGAGGAAATTCTGTTTCACTGTATCTGAAGAAGTTTGATTGCACATGAAAGCATATACCTTGAATAAAACTTTGCTGATCTTAAAGGTGCCCCTGGACTCAAACTTTGTCCTGCCACAAATTTTGTTAAATCTTTTAAGATGCTCCTGGACTCTTGCCCTTTTCTACTGCTACAGATTACCATGCCTACCCATCTTGATCTATCTCCATGTGACCTGCTGTTGATTCTTGCTCAACCAGGATTTAACCAGAAGGGATCCTATTTTAGCTCCTTATAGAGGTGTGATTATCTTGCCCATCCCACCCTGTTCAGATGTTAACATCCCATTGTTCCTCCTGATCTCATTTCAGCCTGCACTAATTTTACAATTCGCCTAACAAGGATTGAGAGGGTCTCACACCCATGCTGAGTGATCAGATTACTGTCTTGATTGGATCTCCTCCTGACCTGGCCACTCTTTGGTATATTCCCCTTCCCCCTTATTACTAGGGTTGCCAACCTCCAGGTGTTAGCTGGAAACCACCAGGGATTATCTCCAGGTGACAGAGATCAGCTCACTTGGAGAAAATGGCCACTTTGGAAGGTGGACTCTATGACATTATACCCCACTGGAGTCCCTCCCCTTCCCAAACCCCATCCTCCTCAAGCTCCACCCCAAAAAATTATTTATTTAATTATATTTATAGCCCGCCCTCCCCGCAAGCAGGCTCAGGACGGCTTACAACGAGGCACAAAGTGCATACAGTATAAAAAGGTAAAACAGTTAAAATTCAGTACAACCAGGATACAAGAATAGAAAGATCCAAACATCTTGCATACCAGAAGGGGGAGGGCCAGAGCCCTAGATAGATGTTACTCGGCCCTCCGGTGGTATCGCTCTATAGTGGAGCGGTGGTGGTAGTGGCAGTGCCCTCAAGTCGCTTCCGACTGGTGGTGGTCCTATGAAGTGCTGGTGACCTCCACAGGGTCCTAGGGCTAACAGCCTTTCTCGGGTGTCTACTCAGGCACAACGCCAGCAGGCATCAAGAGGGCTCAGTCAGTCCTGCCAGGCCAAATACGCACATGACTCCCGGAAACCGACGGGAATTTCAAATGTTTAACTTCGCGTTTGGTGCATGCCCTAAATTAATGGGTAATACTCTGGAGAGGGGAGGGTTGGTTATAACCATAAATTTGTATTATCGACGACGTTATCTGGATATTATTTTCTTAAGAGTCATTAAGATTGCCAACTGCGGGTTCAGAAATACCTGGAGATTTGAGGGTAGAACCTGGGAGAGGGGTTGAGAGAGCCGGAGGGGAGGGACCTCGGTAGGGTACAATGCCATGCAGTCCACCTTCCAGAGCAACCATTTTCTCCAGGAAAAGTGTGTGGGGGGTGGGTGTTTTCGATAAATAGACACACCAGACATACGTGGTCTGGAGATCAATCGCGATACCGGGACATCTCCAGCCCCCACCGGGATGATATTGGCAACCGCGTGTCCTAGGCCTTCTCTGGGGGAAACTAACGCAACGCGCCGTACTAGAACCTTGAGCTTCCGCGAGGCGCTAATCCGGGGCGCTCGGAGACGAGCCTCGCCTCACCTCTTTGGGGCGCAGGGCAAGGTGGAGAGAAGCAGAAACTTCGAAGACTGAGCTCCCGGCCGCCCACGTTCACCAGGACCCCCCCCCCCCCCTCCCGCCGAGGGCTGCTTCTTACCTGGCCCCCTTTCCGCCACGTGGGCGCAGACCCGTCTCCAACAGCTCCCGAAGGGCGGCGGCGGCGGCGCTTCGCCCGGTGCAGATGCTTCCAGCCATCGTCGAAGAAGACCACTCAAGCGCGAAGTCTGGTTTGGAGGAGGCGGGGAAAGGGCTTAATCCGGACTTGACAGCGACGTCATCGGGGGTGTGTGGCAAAAGGCCCGCCCACCCCTCTTCTGCTCCTCCCCCCCCCCGGGTTTCCTGGAACAAATCCTGCAGGTGCTGCGCAAGAGCCGGAGACTGGCCGAGATCCAGAGCGTGGGGCTGACCCGGAGCTTCTCTCCGCAGTTCGCCTCGAGGGAGGGGGCTTCCTTGCGGCCACCGACAGTTGTGCCTTAGGAGGAGAAGGGATTCCCCTCGAATCTGCCCTACTGCGACTCTCTGGAACTCTGTTCTAAGAGCGGAAACTGTGAGAATAGCAGAGTCAGGGAGTCACTCCCTTGCCAGGTTCGAGATTCTATTCCATTTGTTTTTATATCCTTGAAAAAGTTGGTTGTGGCAGACTTCCCCCTTCTCCATTGTACAACAAACCTGCTAGGTAGGTTAGGTGTTGGCTGGCCCAAGGTCACCCAGTGAAAGGGTTGTCAACCTCCAGATGGTGGCCAGAGATACCTGCTGTTACATGGATCTCCAGGCAACAGAGATAAGTTCACCTGCAGAAAATGGGCCCTTTGGAAGCTGGACTCTATGGCATGATGCCCCAAACCCCACCCTCCTTAGGCTCCACTCCCAAAACCTCTAGGTATTTCCCAGCCTGGAGCTGGCAACCCTACCTGATGAGCCAGCTTTCCTAGATCCTGCGCCAGCAAACTGATGCCCACACCCCCATTGGCTCTTCTAATCGCTATTGGTTTTAAAGTGCTTAACTGTGGCTGGATCACACCCTACAGTCTTTTAAAAACCATGACGATAATAGCCCAGTTTTGCTGGATTCAGGATAGCTACAGCTGACTTCCGGTTTATGAAGCAGCGATGGCGGTCACTCTCCCCGAGCTGCGGAAGGGCGAATCGCATACCAGCGGCCTGGAGGGGTGCCACCTCAAGTGATTCCAGAATGTGTCATCTTTAAGATCAACGATAAAAGAGAGAAGATAGACTCCATTTTCAAGGCTAAAGAGTTTTTGCGGCGTCAGGTTGGAACAGAGGAAGAATCTAAGGAAGAAGAAATGAAATCCAGTGACTCTGCTACCTCTGGAATAGAAGAAGACTCTGCTACAGAAACGGGTGCTGGAAAGCCGAAGTAAAGGCAGAAGGACTGGGAAACTGGCCTTTTGAAGCAAAGAACACGAAGATGAAGTTCTCTCATAACAACTAACATAATAACATAGAAACATGGAAGATGAGCAGGAACTCTACAAGTATATTGTGATACTAACACTTGTGGTACTAACATTTACACTAACAGAAATAAGATCTCCTCCTCTTGGGATTTTAGTTTAGTGTGGTAATCTTTCCTTTATCCCTAGTTGTAGCTCCCCTTCCAAATTTTCTTTGTAGTTTGTAGTTTAATGCAAAATAAAAAATATCCCTTTGGGTGTTTTTTTTTAAAAAAAGCTACAGCTGTGCTCCTTGGTCCTGCATCCACCAGGCAGCTCCAAAACATACTTCGGTTGTCCCCCAGCCCAAATACACCCCCCCTTAAAGGAGCAATAAATTGAGCTGGGAAGATGACCACTGCGTGTGAAACACGGCTTCACACCCTCCCCTCCTGTCTGAAAGCCATCCTATTTAAAGAGCCGCCTTTTCCTGGTGTCTCAGAGATGCCATAAACCAGTTAAGTATGACACCTTTTTGTCACTTTTGAAGACAATTAAGGCATCGGGTTTCAATGGGGGGGGGGAACAGTTGTCTTTTGTGGATGTATCACACACACACAGTGTGTCTTTGTGATGCGCTCCAACTGCCTGATCCTTTTACGGAGTGGTATAAACTAAGCATTTGGCTAGGTTATTGCTTGGGATGGAAATGTCCCAGGAAGAGCTGGGGCCTGGACAACAGAGGCAGTGGGCAGGGAGGGAAGGACAATCCGCCCCCCCCCCCGGCTTTTTTATTAAATAATTTTCTGTATCTTTTCAAACCATAAAGACATCCTTCTGAACACATACGTAGGGGTGAGCGTTAGCCCTGTTCACAAGTGAGCATGTGTACTGTCCATGTTTAGTGTACCCTTGACTTTTCTTTACACATGCATTGAGTCATTCCCATGTTACATTCAACGCATGTACAGCCAGGGGCAGATTAACCATTAAGCAGATTCAGCACGTGCTTAGGGCACCAGGGCCAAAGGGGGCACCACAAAGTTGGGGAAAGGGTGAAAAGCTTAGTTTGTACAGTATATTGTGTTATCCTATGAATAAATGTTTGTATTGCTGCAACCTGCACTGTATATCTGGTCAGACAGGTCAACAACTAAAATGGACGGAGTCAGTGTGGAAAGGAGGGGGGCACCAAGATTGGTCAGTGCTTAGGGCACCAGTGAGCCTTAATCCGCCCCTGTGTACAGCTGAAGGTGTGATTTGATCCGCACATTGATCCAGGTACTGGCCCCCAGCTTCATTTGTTAAGTGAATAATTATTTGTTATTTATAGTCCACCTTTCTCACAGGGACTCAAGGCGGATTGGACATAGTGAATCCCTACATGACACATTAAGTGGTACAGAAATTACATAAACAGGATCCTACTTAAATTAGCTATACACAGAGATCTAGACCACAGTCCCTAATCATTTATCCTAGCAAGTTTGTAAAACCATTCTGTGCAGAGCCACCCTATTACCACTCGGATAGTTCCCTTTTGCATAGTTTGTGGAAGGCCACAATGGAGAAAGCATGAATGCTCAGTGGCCCTTTTGTACAGACAGGGATATGCAGTCACATTGCAGGCTGTATGTGCATGCATGGTAACATGTGAACAGGAATTCTTTTTATGATCAGCACACCACTGGAAACGGGATAAAGTTCCAGACCCGGTTTTAATTCACAGCCCTGGGTTTCCTGAAGAAGGGAGCACGTTCCCAAGCACAGGCGGGACATTTTTTGCTCCGTAGTGATGGACTCCAGCCAGTTTCTACATACCTGAGATTAGGACGAAACTGTCACTTTCAAGAGAGAATTCAGCAGTGACCTTTGGTGTGAAGGACAGCCTGTCACTGCTCGTCCTTGTTTTGAGGGACTCTTCTGCGTAGCATGTGTACAATTGTGCGCAATTCTTCAATTCACAGGGACTGACGTTTGCTTTGGACTCCAGCTGTGCCCTCTGTTGCCTTAACTGATCCCTGATACTCAGGAGATAAGTTTGCAGGTAGGACTGGAATCTTCCCCCTCCCCAAGAAAAGGTTTTGGGGCCCTCACAGCTGTATGACAGACAGAATTTCGAGAGAAGCGTCTTTCCTCTTCAGTGCAGACTTGAGCACTCCACCTGCAGATTTTCTGCCTGCTGTTTCACTAGTAAAGGGCCAAGTGCATTTTTCAGTTTTTAAAAAAGGTGATAGCACTGCTAGAAGGTAGATTCAGGTGGGCAGCCATTTTGGCCTGAAGCAACAGAACAGAGTTTGAGTCCAGCGGCACCTTGAAGACAAATAAAATTTAATTCTGGGTTTAAGCTTTCATGTGCATGCATGCCCCATCTGATGGAAGTGTGCATGCGCACAAAAGCTTACACCCAGAATTAAACTCTGTTGGTCTTCAAGGTGCCCCTGGACTGCTAGAAGGTGTGGAAGAAAAGCCCTCTGAACCTGAGCAGGAGCCCCTCCACCTTGGGTTTTGACCTGGTTAATGCCAGGGGTGTGTTCTAAGGCAGTGGCGCTCATGACAAGGCTGGGAAAGGGAGAGATCACTGCGAACACAGCTCCTTTCTGAAAAGCACTCGCATCTTCTCCGGTACATAGCTAAGAAAAGGCACAAGTCATCATGCATAGGTGTTCTTCACCCTCCCCTGGACCAAGGGCTTTGGGGCCATCTCTGTAGTTGATTTTGTAAACCCCCCCCCCCCCCACTGCCAGTTTTGCTGCTGTCAAGAGAAATGTAGGTGCTGCTCCAAGAGGAAGCCTAGCAACCTCTAATGTAAGAGACATCTTATAAAACTACACTTCCCAGAGCTCCTTGGGGGAAAAGACATTGAAGATCCCCTGGTTTCTGCCTGCAGAAGTCTGAGACGCAGGCATGTCTTTGCATTTCTTAGTGGTGGCTCACATGAACCCATGAAGCTGCCTTATACTGACTCAGACTATTGGCCCGAGGTCAGGGTTGTCTACTCAAGACTGGCAGTGGCTCTCCAGGGTCTCAAGCAGGTCTTTCACATCAACTACTGCCCGGTCTATTTAACTAGAGGTGCCAGGGATTGAACCTAGGACCTCCTGCATGCAAAGGCTCTACCACTGAGCCACAGCCATTCAAACACGGGACTCCTTCATGTTCTGAAGCATCTTCCTTCTTTCTTTCTTTTTTTTGGGTAACATCAGCCTGAAGGAAAGTTCTGGAGAACTTGAAAGTGTGCACACGTGTGGTTTGGTCGGTCCTAGTAATTGGGATTGTGTGGACTGTGTTTTGGGGGTGGTTCGGTATCTGAAGAGGTATGCGTGCACACGAAAGCTTATGCCCAGAATTAAACTTTGTTGCTCTTAAAGGTGCCCCTGGGCTCAAACTTTGTACTGTTGCCTGTAAGAGGGTTAGATTTTGGTCCGTTCAAGACCTTTGTGTGAGAAAAACAGTATGATGTTTCTGAAATCCCTGAATCCAACAATAAAAATCTTAATTGGTAGACTAGAGCTTGGTTGTCTGTTCTCTTCGGGGAGGGCGGGATATAAATCCAATACATAAATACATAAATAAATAAGCAAATTCAAATTAAGAGAGGTTTCAGAATCTCTCTCATGCACTGGGGGAGAACTGCTGGTATGCAGTTTAACTGTTTTACTGCTTCTTGCTATTGTGGCCAGGACCTACAACTGCCTGAAACCCGAATCTTCTTTGCCTACCAGAAGTTCCACCATATCATGTGGAAAGGGAACAGGAAATGCTGTGACATCAGTGCATGAGATGCCAAGCGTGTGAGCGTATGTGTGTGCGTGAAATGCACAGCTGTCATTTAAGGTAGCAAGTGCATGATGTCTAGTTTAGCTCTTAGGGGCAATGCTCCCTCTAAGCTGTGGAGTCTTGTGAGCAAAAATCCTACTTTGTGAGCTACTGGCATTAAAGTTGTGAGCGAGCAATTTGGCTACTGCATAAATCAGTTTGCTTTGGAGCCATCCTTCCTGAGCTAAGACAAAAATGTGTGAGCCGGAGGCTAAAAAACTGTGAGTTAGCTGACACTAACTCAGCTTAGAGGGAACACTGGTCTTAAATTCACTGTGTCCTGAAAAATCTACTTTTTTAATTTTTTAAAAATTTCGTTAACATCTGGCCTGATGAAGAGTTGTGAGGAACTCAAAAGCTCGCACCTTGTTATGCATCACTGGGTTGGTCCTAATGACTTGGATTGCACTGTTGCTGTCGGTTGGATTTTTCTCATCCTGTCAGGCCCTTGAACATTGCAAAGGAGAGGGTTATGCACCGGGTAGGAAGTTCCCTACTGGGGATATAAGTGAAATTCACCACAAAGAGAAAGATCAGTCAAGAGTTTGCGAGTTTATGTATAGCTTATGCGCAGGGCACACAGCATACCGAGAGCAGAGAGCTCGGGGGCAGGTGAGGACAGCGCAGCACCCCTGATATACAGCCAGCCCCCACACCCTCACAATCTTTGGGCACCCTCATCAGTCACTAAAACATTGCTCCCCAGGAAACTCATGCAACCCAAGCGTGGCTCCGGCATTTAACAACGGTTCTTGCCTGCTCAACAGGCAGTCCCGCTTCTGGTTTTCTGCTCCATTGTTCCCCTTGGCTGTTTGCAATAGGAAAAAAAAACACACGGGGGAATGCAGCTCTCTCCTCTCCCACTCGCAGCCATCAGGCAGTCTGAACTCCCTTTCCCGCATCTGCACCCTCATCTGTGGTCCCTGCACTGGGGCGAGACCTGTCCGGTGCGTGCTTTTCCAATCCGGCAGTGCAGAGGGAGTGGGGTTGCAGAGGCGATTCCCCCATCTCACAGTTCAAGATCTACTCCTCTTTGAGGCGTTTCTGGAGCAGGGCCCAAGCCTTTTCTGCCTGCAAATAATGGACAGGTGCTTATTCAGCGAGGGAACCGGAGGTAAGAATCAGCCATGCAAAGCAATCTTTAAAAAAGGAAAAGGTATTTCTAAGCCAGGGTATGCTTAGTGCATTGCGAAGTTTCCCGCAGAAAGAGATCATTCAGTGGCAGTACAGGGCGTGAACTGTACTGGGCGGACGCTCTCCCACAAAGCAGAGGCCTCTTACCTGCTCATACGTAACCTCTGGTTCCCACATTGTGCAAAGAACCACATGGGCATATTTCACGCGCTGGCTGCTGGGCATTTGATTCTCCAGGCGCTTCCGGGCAGCCTCCTCACTTATGCCGTCTCGGACGAGGATGCGTCTGATGGCCTGGGGGAGAGGGAGAGAGAGGGAGAGAGAAGAGAGAGAGAAGAGAGACGGCCTGAATTTTTATTGGATCCACTCAGGACTAATCCAAACCAAGCACTGTCCTACATGAAAGTGATTTCTTGGAGGAAGCAGAAATTCTTCTGTCGTCACTGGACTACCAACTGCAAAGCGTGAGCTTTGGTTTCAGGCGCAGGGAGAGCAAGAGAAGCCAGCGCTCACCTCCTCCTCAGGGACAATGATGCTCCAGACTTCGTGCACCATGTCCACCCAGCCAGCCTCCAGCAACACGGCGCCGTCCAACACACATACCGTCGCTCCTGCATAACAGAGACCAGCAGCTTGAGAAAAATGTCAAGGGAAAGTGATCTAAAAGAGAACATGCAGGCCTCTTAACTCTGCCACGTGCTTCTTCTCTCAAGGCCAAACTATGTGATACACTTTGAGAGGCTGCCAAACATCTCTACCCCCCCCCCAAAAAAAACCGAACAGAGTTCACTTTGTGTTGTGATGTCATGATGTTCCATGTTCATGGTGTTCCATGTTTGCCCTTACCGGCAGCAACCAAATGTGGAATGGGGTTGAGAAATGCTATGACATCAGAGATGCTATGGGTGTGAGCGTCTGTGTGTGAAACATACGGCTGTCGTTTTAGGCAACAACTTTGTGACATCTATTTCAGCTTTCAGGGCTTTGCCAGTTATCTAAACTCTCTCCCCCACCACCCACCCCGGTGCTATGGCTATGACTTTGGTCATCTCTGCCTGGATATGTTTGTGCTGGCTCCATTCCATGCGCCATATCTGATTCAGGTTTCTAGTCTCTCGTTCTCAAGCTGCTTCTCTTTCCACCATTTATTTTATTTTTTCTCTCATGGGCTCCTTATTTCCCCAACCCTCTCCTCCCCGGAAGGATGTACTTCTATCCACCCACCTCCCTTAAAAAAATTGGGAAATCATGCAAGATGCGCATGTTCTGCTTTTGTTGTTTCAGTGTTGCTTTAGCTCAGTGTGAGTCACCTTTCACTTAGGCCTAGTTTGCACTGAGATGGTAAACCTGTGCCTGGGCTGTATCGCTTCAAGACTGGTGGGGTCAAGGCTCTCATGATTCAACAATCCACCATACAAAACACTTCCTTTCATGCAGAAAGCTAGCATGTCAGGGATAACGTTTCTGGCCGATCCTTTTCCCTGACAAGCAAGTTTTCTAGGTGCAGGGCACATCTTTGTCTGGAAGGGCATTTAACTGCGTGAGCCCCAACTGCAGCCTGAAAAGGTATCATCCAGGAACATGTCTGCCACCTCAGTGACAACAAGGCCTCACTTGTTTATAAGCCAAAAGAAAATACAGCATTTCCTGACTAGCTAACAGTTCAGTCCTAAGCAGAGCGACACCCATCTGGGCCCACTGCCTTTCCTTAGGACTGCGCTGTAGTTCTAGAACTTTCCAGTCACCTCTCACACTACAGCTTCCATTGATTCACTCTGAAAATGTTAACAGAGCAGAAGCAGTGAATTTTCTCAACAGCAAAAAAGCCACTGAGCAGGATTTAATTGAAGTAAAGAGACAAATAAAAAAAAAATGCAATAAATGGGAAGAGCCACTAAAGATACTGCTAGGAACTAAGAACAACATTGTACCAATTATTGCAGGTATGTGGAACGAGAGAACTCCAAAGTTATTAATTCTGAAAATTATTTAATAGAGTGAATCAACCCTATCTCTTTATCCCTGTTCTGACACTTTTTAACAAATAGTTTAGAAAAACAGTTAAAAGATATTTGTTAACTTTTTTTCTTTTATTTTTGGATCTCCCTGAGGAAGCTCAGTGCGAAACGCGCAGGGGCTATTAACGCATTGGAATAAAATTGTCTTTCCACTGCACCGTCGTTTTCTCTTCGTCTCTTTGCTCCGATTGGCGCAGCCCTTTCTCTCCTTAATTGAAATAACCCCAGATAAAATTGTGACACAAATATTTTGTATTTATGATCTCTCACGGATCCAACACATGGACACAATAACAGGCTCTCGACAATCTTTGCTGTTAGATTCAAATGCTGTTATCGCTCAAAGGTTGTCCTATTTTGTACTTGGCTTACTGACTGAATAGGTACTTGACTTACAGACTGACTGACTGAATAGGTCTATCATACTTGTAATCAGCCTTCGGTTCTAGTTAGAGAGGCGGATTATGAATGAAAAGAAGAAGAAGAAGAAGAGATTGGATTTATACCCCGCCCTTCACTACCCAAAAGAGTCTCAGAGGGGCTTACAAACTC
>NW_015167057.1:1540282-1542769 GCF_001447785.1 Gekko japonicus | reverse complement strand
GGGGCTCTGCAACTTACCTGGCTGCTTCTTGCTCCTCGTGGCCCGACTGAGGGCTGCTGGGAGCAGGGGGCGGGGCTTGTTGCATGTGCCCGCCCCCTGGGCTCCTTACTGCCAGAGCTCCGCTCCTGTGCGCTCCCACAGGAAATGACCCCTGGGCTTGCCCAAGGTGCAAGTGGAGGAGTGTGGAATCAAACCCGGTTCTCCCAGATTAGAGTCCGCGCACTTAACCACTACACCAAACTGGCTCTCGTATTTTCATGGGAGTATTGGGTTCCCAGCTCTGAGTTGGGAAATACCTGGAAATCTGTGGGGTGGAGGCTGGGGAGGGCAGGGTTTGGGGAGGGGAGGTACCTCAGCCGTGGGGTTCACCTTCGAAGGCAGCCATTCTCTCCAGGGGACCTGATCTTGGTCGTCTGGAGATCAGCTGTAATAGCAGGAGATCTCTAGGTGCCACCTGGAAGGTGGCAACCCTATATGAATATAACGAACTGAGGATTATGTTTTGATATAGATTCTATCCTTGGCTGTACAGCACCTAGCACATCTTAGACAGAGGTGGAAGGGGCCATACAGGCCATGCTCAATGCAGGATCAGCCTAGAGCATCTCTGACGAGAATTTGTCCAGCCGCTGCTTCAAGACTGCCAGTGAGGGGGAGCTCACCACCTCCCTAGGCAGCTGATTCCACTGCTGCACAACTCTGACTGTCAAAACGTTTCTCCTCATATCCAGCTGGTATCTTCCCACCCTTAATTTAAACCCATTATGGCGAGTCCTGTCCTCTGCTGCCAACAGGAACAGCTCCCTACCCTCCTCTAAGCAACAGTCCTTCAAAGACTTAGAGAGAGCAATCCTGCCCCCCTCAACTTCTTCTTCTCCAGACTGAGCATTCCCAAGTCCCTCAGCCTTTCCTCACAGGGGGCTTGGTCTCCACGGTTTAGCCTCCATAGTAAAGGGAACCTGGGCTAGGTCCTGCATTCAGCAGATCCCTTTGGAGCAGTGCCTACAGCTCACCAATCCCGCCCCAGAAAGCCTCCCTTCAACAGTGCCTTTCTTTCTCTGGCTCCCCCTGGGCTCCCAAGAGCCTCCTCCTCACCCTGTGCAGCTGCCTCCTCGATCTTCTCTTTGGCCATCTGACCCATCACCGGCCACATTATGTCGGTCAGCCTCTTCAGCTGCTCCTGGCGAAAGGGAACACGAGAGGCTGGTTTGTGCCAAGGCTGGAAGAGAGAGGCTGAAAAGGGGGGGAACCTCGAGGAGATGCAACTTGGAGGGTCAGCAAAAGGAATGGGTTGGGGAAGAGATGTGGCACAGGCCCAAAGGGGAACAGGGGAGCTGGGTTCGAGCATGCACTGATGCAAAGCGTAGCAGGCTTTTAGATATGTGGCCTCTGGGCTGCGCCATACTGTGAGGAGGAAGGGCATTCCAAGGCGTTGTTTTGCAAAAGAGAGGGATTTCCCAGCATGCACAGCTGCCAATTGTACAGCTCCTTGTTTACGATTCACAGAGTACAGTAAGGTGAGAGTCCGCCCCGGCATGCGCCACTCCCCCGCCATACCTTTCACCCACAAAAACAGGGGGGCAAACACCCTGAGAAAAGGAGGTGAAAGGGCTACCTTCGCCTTTTTGTGGAACAAGCGAGGCAGGCGGACGTCAGCAGCTCAAAGGTGAACAAAACAAGTGGACGGCCAAAAGGAGAGGGAGGGCCGCAAGGGCCAAAGTTAAATATTGACCCCAGAAACCCCAGCTGGCTTTACCCGATCTCCAAACACTTTGGCCCCTAAGACGGCTCGGTCAATCGTTCCATCCTCCTTCAAGATATCTGCAAAGACAAGCAAGGAGAACATGGCTGAGCATCCAGTGCACCAAAGCTCCCCGCAGAAGAAAACCTCCAGACACCAGGGGCAGTAACCCCTCAGCCGACGGGTGAGGCTCCCCAGTCCCATGTCGAGTTCTTGGCCGCTTGGGTGTGCCTTTCCACCTTCACTTTTTTTGAAGTGGGAGAGGTGCCCCCCCCCTGGTGATTTTTTCCCTTCAAGATTCACATGGTTCCGTGGTCGTGCAGAAGGGTGGTCATACTCACACTCCCTCCCATCTTGTACATGAGAAAATAGGTGGCTTGCAACAGGGGCACACTTTTACAGAATTGCTTTAGCACATGAAATGCTATCTCAAAACAAGTCTTCCAGTGACCCCTGCTCTAGGCCCAGAAGAGGGCAAACCCCCCCCCCCAGGATTCCCAGCAAAACTGGCCTGGGGAAAAATTGATTCCTGACCCCAAAGTGGCGACCAGCCCTTTCCTGGGCGTGTAAGAAAGGGCCACAAGAAATAGGCACTGATGCAGCCTTTCCTGCCCTCCCTCACATGATCTGCCTAAATTCACAGAGTTGGCACTGCTGTCAGATGGCCATCTAGCCTCTGTTTGAAAACCTCCAAAGAAGGAGAGCCCAACACCTCCTGAGGAAGCCTCTTCCACTGAGGAACCGCT
>NW_015167057.1:1535616-1535762 GCF_001447785.1 Gekko japonicus | reverse complement strand
CTCGTAGGGCAGGATCAGCTCCTTCAGCACCTTCGCTGCAGGGGGTGGGGGCGAAGGAAAGAGGAAACGTTAATAAGCTAACTCCGGGCTATCCAACCGTGGCTGCCCCAGCACCAAGAGTGACAGTGTGCTGTGCTGAAAAGACC
>NW_015167057.1:1529420-1535245 GCF_001447785.1 Gekko japonicus | reverse complement strand
AACTCAGCTTAGAGGGAACACTGCGTGAGAGAACAGCTCTGAGAGAACTCAAGGTCACATCAGCAGCTGCATGTTGAGGAGCCGGGAATCACTCTTAACCACTACACCAAACTGGAATAGCCCAAGGGGGGGGGGGGGTCACACAAAGGAGATAGCCCAAGGGGGGGGGGGGGGTTCTACAGAGTTATTGCCCCCACTGCCAAATCCAGCCATGTGGACTTATCACAGTTGCAAACAGTGTTCCCTCCAAGCTGAGGTAGTGTGAGCTAGCTCACAGTTTTCTAGCCTCTGGCTCACACCTTTTTGTCTTCGCTCAGGGAGGAGGGCTCCAGAGCAAACTAATTTACGCAGCAGCCAAGTCGCTCGCTCACAGTTTTAATGCCAGTAGCTCCCAAAGTAGAATTTTTGCTCACAAGACTCCACAGCTTAGAGGGAGCATTGGTTGCAAATCAGTGTTTTATTCATTCCTTTGGTTTACTGGATCTACAGGTAGCTTCTGCCCGGGGCCGATCCCTTTGTTCCGCTCTCACTGCAATGGAGCCCCTGCACGGAGGTTCTCTCTGTGCTTTCCCTTCCCACCTGTCATTCCCACCCCACTCCTACCACCAGCCCGACCTTTTCTGTTTTCAATTCTTAGCAGTAGCTGGTATACCACTATGGCATTACAGTGAGATTTGAGTCCAGTGGCACCTTAGAGATCAACAAGAGTTTCAGGGTGTACACTTTCGAGAGTCGAAGCTCCCTTCGTCAGACACGAGCAGAGCTGATGAAGAGAGTTTCGACTCCCAAAAGCTTATACACCGAAACTTCTGTTGGCCTCTAAAGTGCTACTAGACTCAAATTTAAACTGTTCTACTGCAGACCAATACGGCTACCCTCTGACAGTACAGTATTAGGTACAGTAGACATACCGATGACCAATAATTTTAAAAACCTGGCAAAAATCCCACTGGTGGGGCAGGGATGGCAGACACGCAGTGGGTGTATGTGGGGAGGTGCAAAACCGACACTGTCCCATCCGTATCTTCCCCCAATCCATTTTTGGTGCAACCTTTCAGGGCAGATTATACCAAAGCAGCACTGGGGAACCTGCAGCAAGGTCCCTGGAAGGTTGGCAGAAGCACAACAGTGTGGTATAGAAGTCAAAATAAAAGGGGGCAGGGGCCAAGAGCTCCACGTAGAAGCATCTACAGTTTACCCCATCAGGAAAATCCAGGGATTCGACAATCTGCAGTGTCTGGAGACCCTGCCCTGGATGGCCCAGGCTAGCCTGGTCTTGTCCGTTCTCAGAAGCTCAGCAGGGTCAGCCCTGGCTAGCATTTGGATGGGAGGCCTCCAAGGAAGTCCAGGGTCGCTATGCAGAGCCAGGCAGTGGCCAATCCCCTCTAAATGTCTCTGGCCTTAAAAACCCCACCCGGGGTCACCATAAGTCAGCTGTGACTTGGTGGCAAAAGAGCTCTCCTCAAACCCGAAGATTTTTCCTCCAGCAGAGATGGGAAGGGGAGCTGAAAAGTGATGCAGAGTAAAGCGTGCAAGGGAGCAAGGAAGAACAGTTGTGGCATCCATGACAACGAGGTGCTGAGAGGGGTAGGAGTCCCCACTAGCTTTCAGAATGACCGCCCCCCCCACACACACACACGCAAAGAACCTCGCTGTCAAGCAAAAGCGACTATCGCACTAAGCAGCTCAGGGGAAAGGGCAAGCTGTCCATCATGGAAACTCTGGGCACCGGACAAGGGATGCCAGCCTCCAGGAGGTGCCTGGGGATCCCCCCGAATTACAGTTCATCCCCAGACTACAGAGATCAGTTCCCCTGGAGAACATGGGATGCTTTGGAGGGTGAAGTCTATGGCATGGTACCCCACTGAGGTCCCTGCCCTCCCCACGCTCCACCCCACATATCCAGGACTTTCCCAACCTGGATCTGGCAACCCTGCCCCCCATTCCATGCTGGTGGCCTGGGGGAACCTGGCAACCCTAGTGCCAGCTACTTGTTGAACCTAATAATGCCTGCCAGGTTATTTTGTCTGCTGTCTTATGCACGAGACACCAACCCACAGCAATACAGGGGGGGGGGAATCATGGGAATGCAGCCTTGTTGTGGGAAGGAAACAAACTCCAATTCACCTGCCTTTGGACATCCCGGCAAAGTTGAGCTTGAATTTAGCTGGCAAAACCAGGAAGCCCTCAACCATGCTCAGGCCATAAGGGGAGGGGAACGCACCAAAAACAAACTATGTTTGGATGTCTCATGGACAAACCACGTTTGCTGTGGTGCCTGAATGCAGACTTCAGGAATGTTCCCAAATCAGAGTGCCAGAGCTGCTTACTATATCTGAAAAAAGTCTTAAGCAAGCAACGTCAGTGCTCTGGTTTAAGACTTCTTTGGCTGTCGCTGGCACACGCCACGCCTTCTCCCAGTAGCAACACACAGATTAGAAAACAGGGCCCAATGTCTTTAACAGGGACTTCCTGCTTCCTTCTTGGTCTCTGTGTGGGAAAGATGCAGGAGAAGGAAAAGGGATCCTCATCCAGGATTCGCTCTTCCCCCATCTGGCTGCTGCTGTGGGGGAAGCCGGCAGGAAAGGAGGAAAGGAGGGGGCTTCCGCTGTTTGAATGCTTCGCATTTTGCTGCCCCTCCCCCGATTCACTCCTCCCACAGGAATTCTAATCTGCAGGGTTTGGGGGAAAGGTGACCCAGAGCAGCAACTCTGCGAACCCACCAGAATGTAAATCTCACTTATAAAGCTCAAAGCGCAATGACTAATATGTTTTAGGATTCATCTGGTGTATTCTTTCCCTTCCGCAAGAATTTTTTTAGAAACTTCAAAAAATAATAGCCAGGGTCAGGTCTGAGGGGAGAAAAATCATGTTTCCTAATCTTCCTGATAATCCATTGCTTTCTATGACTGAGGGAAACTTTCCCCCCCTCTTTATTCATTTTTGCCATTCATACTCCTATAAACCTGGGTTATGCCCCCTTATTCCTCTTCTTTCTAAACTAAAAGGCCTCGTCTTTTTCAGAACTTTCTGGAAGAGAAGATTCTCCAACCCCTTCATCGTTTTCTCTCCAACTCCAGACTCCATGACAATTTCCATCCCATAAAAACCGAAATTATTTCAAAGTCTCTAGGGCCAAATCCAAAACAGTTGTCCACAGACATGGAAGACTGAATAGAGCTACTGCTTCCTTCTTCCTGACAGGACTCCTACACATTTGATGGTAGCATAGCAGGCAAACTTCAATAGGGCTGAATGGGTATTTCAAACTCCTAGACACCAGCGGCAGATGGGCCCGTCTGCACTTGGGCTACCAGGTACATGTCATTTTCCAGCCTCCAATCACAGCCTTCGCTTTGGTTTAATTCAAGATCCTGGACCGCACCGTTTGTGGTGTGATTCCCACCCAGTGTTCCCTCTAAGCTGAGTTAGTGTGACCTAGCTCACAGTTTTTTAGCCTCTGGCTCACACATTTTTGTCTTAGCTCAAGAAGGAGGGCTCCCGAGCCAACTAATTTAGGCAGCAGCCACATTGCTCGCTCACAACTTTATTGCCAGTAGCTCACAAAGTAGAATTTTTGCTCACAATACTCCGCAGCTTAGAGGGAGCATTGTTCCCACCACCCCTTGCAAACCTTCTGAGAGTATTTGCTAAGCATTCAGAAATTGGAGGGAGGTTTGGAGCACTTCCCCCCCTCACTCAGAAGCCTCAGTACCCTCAGACAAAATAACTCATTACATGTTTATGCCTGGTGATTCCCGGCCCCAAAGATATCCGGCTGGCCTCAACCAGGGCCAGGGCTTTCTCAGCCTTGGCCCCAGCCTGGTGGGACTCTCTGCCAAATGAGCCACATTGCTCGCTCACAACTTTATTGCCAGTAGCTCACAAAGTAGAATTTTTGCTCACAATACTCCGCAGCTTAGAGGGAGCATTGTTCCCACCACCCCTTGCAAACCTTCTGAGAGTATTTGCTAAGCATTCAGAAATTGGAGGGAGGTTTGGAGCACTTCCCCCCTCACTCAGAAGCCTCAGTACCCTCAGACAAAATAACTCATTACATGTTTATGCCTGGTGATTCCCGGCCCCAAAGATATCCGGCTGGCCTCAACCAGGGCCAGGGCTTTCTCAGCCTTGGCCCCAGCCTGGTGGGACTCTCTGCCAAATGACATCCGTGCCCTGCTCTGTCTGACCTATTAAAGTTCCGCAGGGCATGCAAGGCAGAGATGTTCCGCCAGGCCTTTGGCTGAGGCCAGCGACGGTTCCCTTACATCTGCCCAGCATCCTCCCCTCCCCTCCCCCTTATGAAAATCTGAGTGCTAAAAATCTGTATGTGAAATATCCCATCTTGTTAAAATATTTAAATACTTATGCTGAATGTTTTCATATGGAATTTTGTAGTTTTAACTGGTTTTAAAATTGTATTGGGTTTTATGTTGTTGTAAACCGCCCTGCCAACCTAGCAGTTCGAAAGCAAGAAATTGCAAGTAGATAAATAGGTACCACTTCGGTGGGAAGGTAACAGCGTTCCGTGCGCCTTGGTGTTTAGTCATGCTGGCCACATGACCACAGAAATGTCTTCGGACAGCGCTGGCTCTTCGGCTTTGAAACGGAGATGAGCACCACAACCCTAGAGTCAGATTCGACTGGCTTTTGAGCAAGGGAACCTTTACCTTTAAACCGCCCTGAGCCCCGCATAAGCGGGGAAGGGCGGTTAAGAAATCGAAATAAATAAATGAATAAATAAATAACCACTTCACTACCCAGTCCATATCTTAGACCCCGACAAAACATGGAAAAGTTCCAAGTTCTGGCTTAACAGACACAGAGAGAGGTCTCAAAATAATTTCCCCATATGTTAAAAAAATCTCAGGGCTGATAGAAATCTAAGGCCAATATTTAGAAATCCGGAAACATTTCTCCAGAATATAAACTGGTTCCTAAAAATTTAGTGCTTGCATCTTGGAAATATGGATTTTTCCCCATGCCCTGAGAATAAACCTCACTGGAAACAGTTAGTTCCACCAAGGCTGGAAAGCGTTTAAATGTCAACATGCATTTCCAGGCCTTGCAGAAGTTGGCCTCTCTCGCCCGGGGATTTTCCGAGCCCTAATTACATTCACAGAATTAGGTCGCTCTATTCAAAGGATAGGGAATATTTTCAAGTGCTCCCCCAAATGTTCCTGGTTTCTCCGAACAGTTTTGGGGGAGCCGGGAGAAGGCCCATACTTGGTTCAAAGAGACCCACTTTCCAGGAGATCTTTGTCCGAGACGCCCACCAGGAGTCGTTTTTCCGCCAGCATGCAGCTCACGCTCAGCAGGATCTTGTGGCCGTTGTGAAGCCTGTCAAAAGTGCCCCCCACGACGACATCACTGTAGCTCTCAAGAGGCTCTCCGGATGTGCCGGTCTCGGGCTGTGGGGGTAGCTCCCCGTCGACGGCCTCTAGCTCATACTCCGGGTACAACAAAACGGAGATGAGATTGGGCCGGCAACTGTAGCAGCTGGTGGCGTAGCGCTCCAGGCGCTGCTTGACCGGGTTGGACTGACCCCCATCTCCAGTCTCAAAGTCAGTGAGCACCACCTCGGGCGGCTGGGAGAGATTCTGCACTGATCCGAGTGCCGCCGGGGTGGCGCCCTGGTTGAGGATGTTGGTGAGCAGCACACGGACATCAAGGTGGGCGTGGGCGTCAGCGTCGGTGTACAACTTGCTGATGAGGGTGTAGACCTCCGAGGTCGCCAGGACATACGTGGAGCGGGGTTGTGTGGAGCCCGTCAAGCTGAGCCCCGGCTGCAGGTGGACATAGAGGGTGTCTTGTACCAGCCGAGC
>NW_015167057.1:1526218-1529350 GCF_001447785.1 Gekko japonicus | reverse complement strand
GAAGACTGACATGCTGTGCCGCAAGAAGAACAGAGGCAAGGGTTGGTGCAAAAAGAAAAAAAGGAGAGAAGCAACATTAACTGGGAGACGGCATACAGGGATGCAGCAACCTTGCCCCGATCTCAGCTGTGCTCTGCAGCTTCCCAACTCTAGACAGCAAAGCAGAACCTAAACTCCAGCAATATTACTCTGGAGTGGAGGCAGAATCCCATGTTTGTATCCCCATCCCACAGGGAAGTTCACCAGCCCTGGTCAAGTCATTCATTCAGCCAAAACTATCTCACAGGGTTGTAGTGAAGCCAATGACACCGCTTCAAGAGCCTTGGTGGTAAGGTGAGATACGACGAGTGACTGAAGTACATATTTTAGGCATGTGTATGCAATCATCTCCCCTGTCAAAAGTCCAGCCCTGCCCGACCCCTTTTCTTTTGCTTTTTTTAAACCTTAGCAACATTAGTTAATGGGCAATTCAGCATACGCCAATGAGTAACAGCCAGCAATTCTTGCTTTCCTTCTCTTCATAATTTAACTCTCAGGTGGCTGGGAGGAAGGTGGTGAAGAAGAAGAGAGAAGGGGAAGGGGGGGTGTCTGATAAACCTCCTTCAGAGTGTCCCCAAACTCCCTATTCCCATATTTATTTTTTACTTAGGACATTTTTAGCTCAGCCTTCCTCCCAGGAACTCAGGCTGGCTTACAGTTCCCTCCTTACTCTATTTTATCCTCACAACAACCCTGTAAGGTAGGTTAGACTGATAGAATATGGAGCCCAAAGTTACCCAGTAAGCACCCATGGCAGAGTGGCGGATTCAGAGTGTTCCAGATCTTAGTGTGATGCTCAAGTGACTACATTATACCCCCCTCTTAGATAGACCAGCACTTGGTGCAGATCTAGAGAGACTTTTGATAGAGGAAAATCAGCAGATCTCCAGACATATAGCAAAATTCTGCTTGCAACTGGTAAAATTTCACAATAAGAAGCAGATCAAGTAGAATCCTCATTTACCTTTTGCATGACTCATAAGTAGTTTAGTTTTAAACATCTTATAATTATTTTGATATAATGGACTGTTAAACTTTTCTCCTTTTAATATTTTGATGACTTTAAAGTTATATCTTTATTTTTAGAGTTGAAAGCTAATTTGCTTGTATTTAACATGTATTATTTTTGATAAATGGTCTTTGACCACAAATAAACATCATTCATTCATTCATTTCACTATACCATCTCTCAAAAAACCTCATCTTTATGGCTTATATTCTCAAAGGGCTCAAGCATGGAAGGCTTCATACTGAGGCAAAAATAAGCCTAAACACATTTTGCATTTCTTGTTTATTTTGTGCCAACCATGTTTAGGTTTGCTCCTCAAATCGTACATGCAACTAAAACTGCTCCAGCTCATTACTATTTTTTACAAAACATTCCTCCTCTATGGCTGGGCTTCCAACTGTTGGATTCTTTAATTCCATCAAAGGGTTAGGTTTAAAAAATGGAGGATTAAAAAACAGCAAACAGAGGCAGGGAGGAATATAAATTTCTGGCCTCTTTACCCAAACAGTCACAACCCCAAGCCCCAATATACTGCATGCTTAATTGTCAGGTCTTTAATATTGCAAAGTGCATATTAACTGGATCATGCACTATACCACTCCTACCTTGATGTCTCTTGCTTCTAAAAATCTTCCCCCTCCCAATCCTGCAAACCTTACCTTCCCCCTTTGACCCACATTTACTCTATCTTTAGTCTTTGTATCCCATCTCGATGACCATGCTTTAACCACCAGTTTACAGATCTGCATGGTGCTGTGGTTAAAATATATGGGATACCTGAAACTTCTTGGGCACCCTTGGGCCAGGTGACTTCTCTGAGCCTACCCTACCCCACAGGATTGTTGTGATAATAAAATGGAGAACGGGGGAAGGCAATGTACGACGCCCAGAGCTCCTTGAAGGAACAGTGTACTAAATATAATAACTTTTCAAACATGCTCTGGATAAGGATGCCAGCCTCCAGGTGGGGCCTGGGGATCTCCCGGAATTAAAGCTCATCTCCAGACAAGAGAGATCTGTTCCCCTGGAGAAGATGGATGCTTGGGGGGGGGGGCTCTAGGGCACTGTGTCCCACCGAGGTCCCTGTCCTCCCCAGGCTCCATCCCCAAATCTCACGGAGTTTCCCAACCTGGATCTGGCAACCCGAGCGTTGAGTCTGACTGAATACTAGCAAGTAGCGCTGCTGCCAAAATACACTGCAGCTTTTCTGCTCTTGGCCAGCCTTTCTTGCCTCTCAAAACCTCCCATTCAGATCATCGAGCCTTCATTTTCTGTCCTGTCACCACCCGCCACCCCATGCGGCCCTTTGCTGTTCCTATTACCTTTGTCGTCTCTGCTTAAAAAGGAATTTAAAAGGATCTGCATTTGGGAACGAGCGTGCGTGTGAATAGCCATTCCTTGGGACTGAAGGGCAGAAATAATGAATGAGCAGCCTGCAAATTAACGTAGGGTTCTTCTGTGCAAATGATGAATATTGACACACACACCCCCCACCGGTTCAGCGCCCCCCAAGTTCACCCCCTCCGTAGGCTAGTGAGAAAAAGGGGCGGAGGGTCTCTTACCTGCTGGGCAAACCCAGCTGAGGCGCCACCTGACCCGGACGAGCTTCCTCCCCCAACCGGAAGTGCGTCCTGCCCGACTGCGAAAAATATTTCATTTCAGTTTTCTAAAATTAAAGCCGCTTTGATACCTTTGGAGTAAAATAGATGACGTTTAATCATTTCTGTAATGTCACGATATGGGGAAGAGCCAAGCCCGTAGGGGGCGTGGCCAACCGAAAAAGGGAGGGCTTGGCTAAATGCGTCAAGCGGGATTCTAAAGGGAGGATCACAGGCGCGACCTTGCGAAGGGGCGGGGCTAAAGGGAGGGGTGTGGCTAATAATGCAATAGGGGGAAATAAGGGGAGGGTTGAGGAAAGGCGGAGCTGGGGGTCTTTGCGGAGGGCCAAACAGGCTGAACTTGTTCATGTCTGGACAGAATGTATTTTAAAATTAGCTTGGAATCCATTCTGGGCACAAATAACAACGGAAAGGGAGGATTTTGGAAAAAATATATAATAATTAAGGCCATAAATTCTTCTTATC
>NW_015167057.1:1521283-1526176 GCF_001447785.1 Gekko japonicus | reverse complement strand
AGTGTGGGTGTGACAGTTGGAAATGTTCCTTCCACTTCAAGATGGGTAGTCACGTTAGTCTGTCTGTAGCAGTACAAAAGAGCAAGAGTCCAGGAGCACCTTAAAGACTAACAAAAGTTGTGTGAGTCACTGCTCACTTCTTCAGCTACAGCTAGACTGGACCCTTGCTCTTTTCTACCACTTTCACTTCAAGTAGGGATGCCATGCCAGTCTCCAGGTGGGGCCTGGGAATCCCTGGAATTTTGTAAAGCTCACCTCCATAGACAGAGATCCATGCCCCTGGAAAAGATGGATGCTTTGGAGGGTGGACTGTATGGCATTGTATGCCACTGAGGTCCCTGTCCCCCCCCCCAGGCTCCATCCCCAAATTTCCAGGAGTTTCCCAACCTGGATCTGCATTTTACTGAATCAGCTAATCAGCTGATCAAGGTCAGTATTGTCTACTCAGACTGGCAGTGGCTCTCCAGGGCCTCAGGCTGAGGTCTTTCACATCACCTCCTACCTGGTCTTTTCACCTGGAGATGCTGGGGATTAAACCTGGGACCTTCTGCATGCCAAGCAGAGGCTCTGCCACTGAGCCATGGCTCTAAGAGGGGCCTAAAGCACCCCCATGATAGGTACAAAGTAATTATTGCAAGCAACAAAGAAACAAAACAAAGGAATGGAACACAGGCAGAATTTATTGAGGCTGAGGTTGCTTAAAACACAAAGGGATTCATTCATTCCTGTAATCCTCAAAGCTACAAGTCTCCGGCATGTATAAAAAGTCAGACTGTGACTCCCAGAGTAGTCAAGTGGAGTTGAACTGGGGTAAACATGATCAAAGGGACGATATTTCACCTGAATGGATAAATAAAACAACAAAAGAGAGAATTAGCATTAAAAAGGGGGAAATTTAACAGATGAGACTACGGCTGGGAAACAGGTAATTTGCCCCAAATAATTGCTGCTTAATTCAATTTGCCCCCCCCCCTTTTCCCCACCTCAGCCCCAGTCAGAGTTGCCAGCACCAGGCTGGGAAATACCTGGAGATCTGGGGGGTGGAGCCTGCGGAGGGTGGGGTTGGAAGAGGGGAGGGACTTCAGTGGGATTCAGTGTCATAAAGTCCATCTTCCAACGCAGCCCTTTTCTCCAGGTGAACTGATCCCTGTTGGCTGGAGATCAGTTGTAATCCCAGGAGATCTCCAGCCACCACCTGGAGTTTGGCAACCCTAAGCACAGTCCTGTAGCGCTCATAAGAGCTGCCTTTAATTTTTTTGTCTGCAGTATGGCTTTCTGGCCATTTCCAGCGTGGCAGAATTGTCAGTTCCACACAAGTTATTTGTTCTGAGTTCACACTGTGTTTGGAAGCAGGACTGGTGTTTTTCTCCCTGCCTCCCCACCAATGCTCGCTTTAAGCTGTGGAGTCTTGTGAGCAAAAATTCCACTTTGTGAGCGACTGGCATTAAAGTCGTGAGCGAGCGATTTGGCTGCTGCATCAATCAGCTGGCTCTGGAGCCATCCTTCCTGAGCTAAGACAAATGTGTGAGCTGGAGGCTAAAAACCTGTGAGCTAGCTCACACTTACTCAGCTTAGAGGGAATACTGCCCCACATCTGTGCACTTCCTGTGGTTTCCCAGGTTTCCCCTGATTTTCCTAGTGAGAAGCATGTGTAGCTCCCCTGTTGCTGCTGCAACTGTCTATACAACACAGCAGCAGCAAGGCTCCTAGATGGAGGATAGGTCCATAATGGCTACTAGCTGAGGGGAAACTCCATAGTCAAGGCAGCAGACCCCTGAAACCCAGTGGAGGAGGCAACCTCAGGGGGAAGGCCTTGGCCTCTGTGTCCTGTTGGTTTGGCCCCCAGAGTGACCGCTTGTCGGCTGTGTGAAACAGGATGCTGGACTCAGATACACTTGGCAGTTGGCCCCACCCTCTCATCAGTTAGATGTTGAGCATTTCTGGTCGTTGCTTGCCTTCTTTTTCATCTTATATAGGGCGTCTCTTCTTCTGTCTCTTGCCTGGGCTTGGAGCTGAAGCAAGTTAACCTTTTTTAAAGTTAAATGTACCTATATGAATATGTCATGTAAGATGTGCTTCTATTTTTGTAAGTAAAATTTCTTTCTCCTGTTACCATTGGAGTCAGGTCATCATTGTGATCTGTCTGAACAGCGGTTTCCCTTAACCAGGAAATGTGGAAGATCAGGGATACTGCATAAAGCTTCTGTGTTTCCAAGGCAAATGAGTTCCTTTTACATTTAACCCAATAGGTTCGGCCCCCAGGGCGACTGGTTGGCGGCTGTGTGAAACAGGATGCTGGACTAGATGGACCACTGGATCCAGTAGGGCTCTTCCTATATTCATGGTGTTGGAACTATGTGTGTTGCAAGGTCTAAATTCAGTCATTATGGGGTTAATGTGTTTACCTTGTGTGCTGTTGTTTAGACTGACCCGGAAGGTAACCTGGTGCAAAGCCAATGGGGAGAAAGCGAGGAAACTGGAGCCTATTTACTAACAATAATTGGTTAATATATTCAGGTGATTTCCTTCTAGGGTCAAGAAGAAAGAAGAATCTCCATTACCAAGCGTGTGGTCAGTCAGTCTGTTGTTGTACTTGTAACAGTAAGGATGTAGTTTTAAGTGTTTGTTGTTTTGTAGATTTCCCATGTACCTTTCCCTTTAGAAATAAAGATTTTTGCATAGAAAGAATATGCCTCCTCTCCAGTGAACAAAGACCCATTGCAAGCTCTGAATATCTTAACTACTTTTACCAAATTTTCCAACATATGGAAGGTTTCCTGATAGTTTCCCTTGCCTCCTTTCAGGAGAAAAGTGGTTCACCACACTGAATTTACCAGCGAGTAGTACGGAAGTGTGGGAATGGTGCTCACCTGCCCTCCTGGTGTATCTACTCATACCCCCTGGGCTCCAGCGTCACCAGAGCTTGATCTTCCTGTGTTCCATGCTCCATCATGCTCCATGTTCCATGCTTCGTGTCATGCTCCATCAAGGGGAAGATGAAGGCAGGAGCTGTTCTGTCCACGGGGATGCCCTTGTTGCTGAAGTAGGATTGTAGGGCAGTAAGAAACTGCAAGGAAAGAGCCAGAGGAAGCACTTCAGAGCAATCTCTTGGACTATCCCTGATTTTTACTTGATTATGGTGTCCCCAATGTCTATTATCTTCCTTTTCTCCTGCAACTTGCTATGTCTAGAGGAGGGGTCTCCAACTAGTTTGGTGTAGTGGTTAGGAGTGTGGACTCTAATCTGGGAGAACCGGGTTTGATTCCCCACTCCTCCACATGCAGCTGCTGACGTGACTGAAGTTCTCTCAGAGCTGTTCTCTCAGGCCAGTTCTCAAGAGAGCTCTCCCAGCCCCACCTACCTCACAGGGTGTTCATTGTGGTGAGGGGAAGGGAAAGGAGATTGTAAGCCACTCTGAGAGTCCTTCAGGTAGGGAAGGGTGGGGTATAAATCCAATCTCTTCTTGGTCTTCTTCTTTTTGAGCCTGTGGGAATTCTGATACGGTATGGTGGCCACAGCAACAAAATGGTTGCCACAGAATGGCTGCAGCAGGAGGTGGAGCCAGCTACAAAATGATTGCTGCAGCTTAACTGAAGTCACACAGCGAAGATGCTCATGCTGCAGTAGCTGCCGCTGCCAAAGCAACATTTTTAAAAAAAATCTGCACAGCCAATCAAATCTCCAAGAGCCAATCAGAAGCCTTCCTGGGCAAAACCCTACCCATCCCCGCCAACGTTCCCTCTAAGCTGTGGAGTGAGCAAATATTCTACTTTGTGAGCTATTGGCATTAAAGTTGTGAGTGAGCAATTTGGCTACTGCATAGATTAGTCTGCTCTGGAGCCGTCCTTCCTGAGCTAAGACAAAAATGTGTGAGCCGGAGGCTAAAAAAACTGTGAGCTGGCTCACACTAACTCAGGTTAGAGGGAACACTGGTCCCCGCCCACTTCCTAGAAACACTTGGTGGGCACCAGGAAAGGTGTCGGCAGCCACACTGGCACCCACGGGTTCCATGTTGAGGACCCCTGATCTAGAGGCTGTGGGGGGGACATAATCTAGAGCTGCCATAGCTAGTCCAGGGAGCATCTACATGAAGGCTGCGTCCACCTAGAGAGGAATTTCCATTTGGTATTCCTTGCCACTGTGAATGCAAGAGGCATTCCCATCAGCAACGAAGATTTCCTCCACTGGCCACCATTCCCCCTGCGTCTTCTTTCCCCGCTGTGCAAACAGAAGGCTTTTTAAAATTATTATTATTATTACAAAGATCTGTTATATTTTTAAAAGGCTCTTACGGGTTGAGAATGTTGATTATTGCATGGTATTAATTTGTGTTCTGAATGTACTGTTGAATATATTGTTCAGAATAATAATAATAATAATAATAACAACAACAACAAACAGAATGCTTTTTGAGGGCTTAAAAAAACAACAGCGATTGTTATAGTGCTCCAGCAGCGTGGCAAGGAAGATGGCGGGGCCAACAGAAGGGAAATTGTGCGATGGGAAAATTGCACCGCTTTAAAAAATGCACACCCTCCCCTCCAGGTGTGCACTAGGGCACCTGACTTGTATTCTTCCAAAAAAGATCACTACAAAGCAGAATGGAGAGAAAGACAGAGTGGGTGCGTTCAGACGCGGCCTTTCTGCCGGCATAAACTGCACCGGTTGGAACCGGTGCAGTTTATGCCGGCAGAAACGCGATCAGACTTACCTCCTGTCTGCGGAGCCCTCTGGTGGACGCCCGCTCACACGCTGCGGGCGTCTGCGTGTGTGTGTTTTTTTTAAAAGGACAGTTTGAGCATGCACATAGGCAGCCATTCAGAGAATGGCGATTTTTGCGCATGCTCAACCCCCCCCCCCCCGTACATTTAAAATTTAAAAGGAAGCAATTAC
>NW_015167057.1:1515957-1521136 GCF_001447785.1 Gekko japonicus | reverse complement strand
AAAGCCGGAAGCCTCAGGCTTCCGACGGAAGTGTCTCTGTAACGGAGGAGAGCGATCAGATGCCGGGGTGCACCGATTACAACCGTTGCACTCTGTTTACCAGCACTTTGGACCTAGTGGCAGAGTGCAACGGTTTAAAGGGATTTACAACGGTTAGGGACGGGAGGCAGATGTTCGCCGTGTGAACGCCTGTAAGTACACCGGTTGGAACCGGCACCCTAACCGTTGTAAATCCCCCATCTGAACGCACCAAGTGTGTCCCAAGGACAGGGAAGATTTGGAAAGTTTATGACTGGAGGAAGATTCCTCTTGGGCAGAGCCCGGTGATGCCATCCCCAACGCATGAGAGAGAGAAAGTTCAGGTCCCTAGATCTATATTTTATTACATGATTCTCAATGATGATCAGTTACCAGGGTTACTAGGTCACCCCAGCCACCGGCAGGAGATGGGAATGAGTGGGATAGGATTGCCAGATCCAGGTTGGGAAACTCCTGGAGATTTGGAGATGGAGTCTGGGGAGGACAGGGAACCTCAGTGGGGCATAATGCCACAGATTCCACCCTCCAAAGCACCCATTTTCTCCAGGGGAACTGATCTCTGTAGTTTGGAGATGAGCTGTAATTCTGGGGGATCCCCCAGTCTCACCTGGAGGCTGGCATCCCTATCTGTTACTGAGCTTGTGAGCCCTTTGGGTACAGAAATGCATTTGGAAAAAACTCCTGTTAAGTTGCCCTGGGTGCCAGGTTTTAAGTCACACAACATTCTTCTTTGGGCTGAGTGTACAGCAGGCTGAAGTGCAGTTCTGTAGGAGCTGAAAGCTTATATTTCACAGCTGTAACACTCCTTGGCCCCTGAATGAAAAGAAATCTCAGTCTGTGTTCTGCAGTAAAGTCAGGCTTTTATCTAGAAATGACAGCTGAGGCTAGAGAGAAGCAGATGATACGGCCTCTCGAGGCATCTTACCATCCGGAGGCTGTAACCGTAATGAAGCCATCTTAGTTTATTGGATAGACGCTGAAGAGCTCTCAAAGGGATCAGAAGTATTAGAAAGGGCAGGGAGAGGCGTATTGTGGGAGACATGCCAAGGTCAGATGAGGAAGCTCTTGACTTTTAACAAGAGTATTTCTTGAGAGATCAAAGGGGATGAACAAAAAGGGGAAGAAGAACTGAGGGAGGAGTGGGGGGAAAGTACTGTTTTTGAGCACATGTGTGCCGGTCAGGTAGATGACAGTGTTTGCCGTGTACATGAAAGCTTTGCATACGCACTTTGAAACCACTCAGCCATGGATGCAGGAAGCAGTATCTGCAGTCCAGGAGCACCTTGACCATCTCAAGAGTGGATGCGCAACCCCCCATTCAGACTGGCACTGCGTGGACTCACCAACAGATGGTGGCTTGCTAAGAACTAGATATCCTGATTTGCCATCTGAGGCTGCAGGGGTAAAACATAAACCACTCAGAGGGCTCGGTTGAGTGGGTTGTTGTTCGGCTCAGAGACTCACATGTTGCAGTAACTGGTATTTCAATTAGAGTTGCCAACCTCAGGGTGGCTGTATCAAAACACAAACACTCTGTATAACGTACAAACAGAAGTGGAAAGAATATATTATCCAAAACAATTTTAACCATTCTTAGCAGTTCAATTATTTGTCAAATTCAAACACTCTCATGATTTCTTAAAGGGTTAGGATCCAACAGTACTTAATATAAAAGGCAAAGTCCAAGTAAAGTTCACTAATTTTTTGTATAAGACGCTTCAGGAGTACTGTAGAATACTGTAGAAGCTTTGTCGACAGAAAGAACAACATGTTAGTGGGGTGACTGGATTTGGAAAACTGGTCTAAGGAGATTTGTTAAATTATCTTTTGATTTCACAGCTATCTGAAGAAGCAGGAAGCGAACGTGGCACTGAAGCCAGCCGTGCAGAGCTGCTACTCCTACAATGTGGAATTTTTGTTCTCCTGTGGAACTTCTGCTCTCCTGAAGTGTCTTATACAAAATATTAGTGAACTTTACTTGGACTTTGTCCTTTGTATTAAGTACTGTTGGATCCTAACCCTTTAAGAAATCATAAGAGTCTTTGAATTTGACAAATATTTGAACTGTTAAGAATGGTTAAAATTGTTTTGGATAATATTCTTTCCACTTCTGTTCGTAAGTTATACACAAAGTGTTTGTGTTTTGATCCAACCTCCTCTCGTGAGCTCTCCTTTGGATACAAAAACCTCTGGGTGGTGGCTGGAGATTTCCAGGTGACAGATCAGTTCATCTGGAGAAAATCGATGCTTTGGAAAGTGGACTCGGTGGTATTATACTCCACTGAAGTACCTCTTCCGCCCAAAACCCTGCCCTCCTCTGGCTCCACCCTCAAAATATCCAGGAATTTCCCAACCCGGAGCAGTCAACCCTAATGTAATCAACATAATTTTAGTTGATTAATCGATGAGGCCAATTTTTTTTTAAAGCAATGAGCATGTAAGTGAAATATGTTCTTGTTTCTTCTAAAGATGGCCTGCTCTCCCAAACTGTGATACAGCTATTTTTGATTCAGTTGTGAACAAGGGGCACGGTGTGTGTCATAAAAAGGCACTCTGTCCATGTTCAGAGGTGCCCTTCTTATTACCCCTTGACATATCTCTAGGGCCAACAAACCTTGGGCTCTGCAAACAGGTTCCAACTGGCACAGTCAAACCCTGCCTCCCATTTCCCTTGAACCTCTTACCAGCTCTCTGTTCTGCAGCTGGTCCAGAGCTTTCCATGGTTTATTCTGTGTGGATCTTTTAATTACCCAGCCTGGGGCGTGGAGACACAAGAGACTGAGGATGGTGAGTTGCAGAAGGTGGTACATGGCTGTTGAAATAGCGGCCTCTGAGAGGGAGTAACTGGAGAAGAGAGCAGACAGCAAGTCACAAAGAGAGAGGTGATTTTGAAAGGATCCAATGTCACCCATCCAGAATTGGAATCTGCCCCCCTCCCCACTCATAATCACAACTGGGATTGTGGCCAGGGGGACAGAGGACCAAGTGTTCATGTGTGGCAAAACTGAGCTCTCAGCATTGTCAACTGCCTGGAGGGGGAAAAATGTCCTGTCTCTTGGGTGTCGTGGTTAAGAGCGGCCAGTTTGGCATAGTGGTTAAGAGCGGCAGACTCTAATCTGGAGAACCAGGTTCAATTCCCCACTTCTCCATATGCAGCCAACTGGGTGACCTTGGGTCAGTCACAGTTCTCTCGGAGCTGTTAAGAACATAAGAGACGCCAATGTTGGATCAGGCCAAAGGCCCATCCAGTCCAACACTCTGTGTCACACAGTGGCCAGAAATACCAGGTGCCATCAGGCGGTCCACCAGTGGGGCCAGGACATTAGAAGCCCTCCCACTGTTGACCGCCCCCCAAGCACCAAGAAGACAGAGCATCACTTGCCCCAGAGCCCCTATCTATACCTTGTGGCTAATAGCCACTGGTGGACCTCTGCTCCATATGCTTATCTAATTCCCTTTTGAAGCCGTCCATGCTTGTAGCCACCACCACTTCCTGTGGCAGTGAATTCCATGTGTTAATCACTCTTTGGGTGAAGAAGTACTTCCTTTTATCCGTTCTAACCCGACCGCTCTGCAGTTTCATGGAGTGCCCACGAGTTCTTGTATTGTGAGAAAGGGAGAAAAGTACCTCTTTCTCTACCTGCTCTATCCCATGCATAATCTTATAAACCTCGATCATGTCACCCCTCAGTCGTCGTTTCTCCAAGCTAAAGAGCCCTAAGCGCTTTAACCTTTCCTCATAGGGAAAGTGTTCCAACCCTTTTATCATTCAAGTTGCCCCTTTCTGCACTTTTCCCAAAGCTATAATATCTTTTTTAAGGTGTGGTGACCAGAACTGCACACAGTATTCCAAATGAGGTCTCACCATTGATTTATATAGGGGCATTATGATATTGGCTGATCTGTTTTCAATACCCTTCCTAATAATCCCCAGCATAGCATTGGCGTTCTTTATTGCAGTCACACACTGTCCCGGTTGGGACCTAAGCCCCAGAACCTATTTTGAACACCAGGCCTTAGAACAGGAGCCTCTGACGGACCTCATAGTGTAAAATGATGTGGCATTTCAGGAGGGATTAGGACTGGGGACACTCAGGTTCGAACCCATCCATGAAACTGACTGGGTAACTGAGGGCCAGTCGTGCCATGTCAGCCTAACCTACATCACAGGGTTGTTGTTTGGATAAAATAGGAACCATGTATGTAATGCTGAGCACCTTTGGATAAAATATGTGCAAGGTACACTTTATCAGTCATTTAGCAACGACATGGGTATGGTTATTGGCAGGTTTGAACTTGTGATGCCAGCTTCAGTGAGACTGGGGGAATTACAGCTCATCTCCAGACTACAGAGATCAGTTCTCCTGGAGAAAATGGATGCTTTGGAGGGTGGACCCTGTGGCATTGTAGCCCACTGAGGTCCCTGTCCTCCTAAGGCTCCATCCCCAAATCTCCAGGAGTTCCCCAACCTGGATCTAGCAACCCAATTTGAACTTCAGTGCCTACATTTTTTAGAAATTCAGTATTGCTCTCTCCTTCCACTTCTCTAGTTCCCTTTAATTGAGGGGGGAGGGAATCCTTGAGTAAGCCCAGACTTGCTTGCCAGCATTCGAACACTCTAATCTGAATCATTTTTAAATAGTCACAGCGATGAACGTCGCTGGTTTCCGTTTAATTTTGAAGCCTGCCGGTGACACTCCAAAGCGGTAAAGCTTCTTTTGCCAAAGTCAACTCTTGTTCACCCGTTTTCGTTAAAAGCATTCATCGCTGAGAGGGTTACCAGACGTATCAGGAGATCATCCATTCCAAACAGCTGCAAGCAAGCTGTGCAGGGGGGGGGTAGGATTTCCCTCTGCCCCCCCCCAAATTCATTCCAGTCTCACCATAGATTTGACAGTATTTTACTAGCCACTGGGACACCTGTTGTGTCAGCTAGCAATCTTCATTTAGGGAATCCTTGCCAAAAAACAAAAGTGCCTTACCTCTCCCGGTCTGTGTTTTCAGGATGCAAAGTCTGTGGAGTATGGAGTAGACACGTTGTCTCCCCCTCTTTATATAGCTCTGAAGCTGGAGGAAGGAGAGCGAGTGTGCCAAGGAGTCCCCACCCCTCTCCTGACACACACACACACACACACACACA
>NW_015167057.1:1508862-1515939 GCF_001447785.1 Gekko japonicus | reverse complement strand
CACACACACACACACACACACACACACACAGAGAGAGAGAGAGAGAGAGAGAGAGAGAGAGAGAGAGAGGATAGGTGGTGGGGCAGGTAGCATTCACCAAGAGGGATGCACCAGTTTTGAGAAAGGGAAGTTCCTGCCTTTGGAACCACTTGCTTAACAGTCTCTCTTTCTCCACTCCACCAACCCAATCTGTAGCCCATCAGACTATTCCACAGTTTCTGCAAAACCTTCCTTTTCCCACCACAACACTGTCTGAACAGTGTGAATGCTTTTTTTGGGGGGGGAGGGAGACTAGGAAAAGAAACACAGATTGAAATCACACGTAAAAGAGATGTGCCTTGAAATGCTCTTGTCCAATGGGTTTGCTCTAGCTCAGAATGTTGCACCCATGCGGTTGGCATCATGGTGACATCCCTGCCCATCACAGATCACCGTCTGGCGACCTGCTGCCAGCAAAGACTTCTGAGTCCAGGCAGGAGACTATATCTGGCCAGGTTTTTCGCTCAGTCTGGCCAAATTGTCCTCCTCATTACAGCCCTGGTCCCATGTGGCTTTTGCACACGCAGCTCTCGTGATCCCCCGCGTTACCCTTTTTTGAGCTTTCAAAGGGGACCTTCACTTTGCTTTTTCACCCGCAAAAATGTTAGCTGGCTCCCACCCAGGAGGTAGAAAACACAATAGAAAGGTTCGCCCAGGTCATCTCATCTGCTCTACACTTATCCCCCAAAAGGCCTTCACTGTACCTAAAGCATTTCTACTGGATAGGGATGCCAGCCTCCAGGTGGGACCTGGGGAGCCCCTGGAATTACAACTCGCCTCCAGACTACAGAGATCAGTTCCCCTGGAGAAAATGGATGCTTTTGGAGAGCAGACTCTGTGGCACATTGTACCCCACAGAGGTCCCTGTCCTCCCATTGAGATCAGCGTCCTATCTGAATCGTGATGTTATTACTAGGCTGATTAGTTGTAATTTGAAATATTTTGAAATATCTTATATGTGTTCATAACAAAGATAAAATTATTATGTTGCAGATGCTTAAGACTTGTTGTCTAGCTTTTATGAAAATGAGAGCTTTGGCACCTCTATGTAAGTAAGCAATAAGATTATTGTATTGTCTCTTGTTTCTTGTGACTGGTGTTATACATATTCTAAAAATTGCATTTTTGTGTACTACAGAAAATTTCCTGAAGAAGATTCATTTTTTGAAACGTTGGTAAATAATCCGGAGACAACGTTGTACCTTGGTTTATATTCTATTAAGTTGTGTATCATATTGTAATGCTTCAGAGCACAATACATGTACAGCAATTCTTATAAGTCGTATGACTGTTGATTGCGGGTCAGACTAACACGACTGTTGACCTTATATTTATTTATCAACCATAGTCGTGTGTGTCCAGATTTTTTTGCACACAACCTCTGGGCTTTCCAGTTGGTTGCCATGGTGACTTCATTGCCTTGGCTGGCTTTTCTAGCCCAGACTCACTGAAGGCCTAACTGCATAATGTGTCAAGCAGACTGTGCTGAGAATTCCTGGGTGATTCCCAGACATGCGGGGACCTGATCGAGACTGGGAGTGTGGTACATTAGGATCCAGGTGTGCCGGAAGAGGGGCTTAAGCCTTCCCCACATGCCATTTCCCCAGCCTGGAGACCGTGCGGTTTGCCCTACTGGAGAAGCTTACGTGTAACTGTCAGCGAGCTGCCATCTTCTTGGGACAAGCCTCGTCCCTTTTCTCAACCCCTCCCCCCCCCTTCACTCATGTAGTTGTTATCCTTCTCATGTTGTGCTTCTGTAACTGCCAAGGTTCTCCAGCTGGTGCGAGGTGGTGTTGTGTCTTTATGCTCTGGCTTGTTTGGAAAGAAAAAGAGAGGGAGAGAGAGAGAGAGAGAGAGAGAGAGAGAGAGAGGATAGGTGGTGGGGCAGGTAGCATTCACCAAGAGGGATGCACCAGTTTTGAGAAAGGGAAGTTCCTGCCTTTGGAACCACTTGCTTAACAGTCTCTCTTTCTCCACTCCACCAACCCAATCTGTAGCCCATCAGACTATTCCACAGTTTCTGCAAAACCTTCCTTTTTCCACCATAACACTGTCTGAACAGTGTGAATGCTTTTTTTTGGGGGGGGGAGACTAGGAAAAGAAACACAGATTGAAATCACACGTAAAAGAGATGTGCCTTGAAATGCTCTTGTCCAATGGGTTTGCTCTGGCTCAGAATGTTGCACCCATGCGGTTGGCATCATGGTGACGTCCCTGCCCGTCACAGATCACCGTCTGGCGACCTGCTGAGTCCAGGCAGGAGACTTCTGAGTCCAGGCAGGAGACTAGATCTGGCCAGGTTTTTCGCTCAGTCTGGCCGAATTGTCCTCCTTATTACAGCCCTGGTCCCATGTGGCTTTTGCACATGCAGCTCTCGTGATCCCCCGCATTACCCTTTTTGAGCTTTCAAAGGGGACCTTCGCTTTGCTTTTTCACCCGCAAAAATGTCAGCTGGCTCCCACCCAGGAGGTAGAAAATACAATAGAAAGGTTCGCCCAGGTCATCTGCTCTACACTTATCCCCCAAAAGTACATCCAGTTAGGTTAAGTTACTCACCCTTGAAAAAAGCGTCTGTTCATAATAGCTTGGCTTTTGGATCTTCAGGTTTTGGGGATAGGTTGATATTTAGCAGTTATATTGATTAAGCTTTTTGCTTCAATGTGATAGGTGCCACCGCAGGCTTTGCTGTGGTTCTTCATGGATGCTGCAGATGGTCAACATGAACCTCATTGGTATTTGCTGCATCTCCACCTTAATACTTGAGCACCATGAAGGACTTGCCAAAAAGGGCTGATTGAGACATGTCTGTTTGTAACTGAGACATCATCTGGTAGTTTGCATGTATGGATGTGCCACCAAAGACAGAACTTGGCCATCATCTTGCATCATTTTAACCCCCAATGCATTTCAGCAGATTCTGCTCACATGTTCAGCCACAGTTTGATATTCTATTAAGTTGTGTATCATATTGTAATGCTTCAGAGCACAATACATGTACAGCAATTCTTATAAGTCGTATGACTGTTGATTGCGGGTCAGACTAACACGACTGTTGACCTTATATTTATTTATCAACCAACCCTATTTATATCCCATCTTTCTCCCCAAGGGGGACCCGAAGTGGATGACATCATTCTCCTCTACTCCATTTTATCCTCACAAAAACCACCCTGTAAGGTAGGTTAGGCTGAGAGTATGTGACTCTCACCCAGCAAGCTTCCGTGGCCCAGTGGGGATTCAAACCTCATTCTCCCAGGTCCAGACCTAATCTGACAGGCTAACCCCTGCTCTGCACTGGATCCTCAAGTTACCCAGCCTTTCTTTAACCCCGCCCCCAAAAGTCGGCGGCTCATTCTATTGCCCAACTCCTCTTATGTTTCTTTATGTAAAGTATTAAGAAGCGCACGCACACATCCCCATCCCCTATAAATCAATATCTGCAAAGTAGAATTCTTAAAAAAATTAAAGCAATAAAACATTGAGATAGAGGGATAAAAACAACAGCCAAGCAGAAAAAAGAATGCAATAAAACAATTCCAAGCAGCATGAGTTTCAGAAGATTGTAAAAGATTGAAATTTTTATTTTATTTATTTGTTTAAGAACATAAGAGAAGCCAATGTTGGATCAGGCCAATGGCCCATCCAGTCCGTCCAACACTCCATGTCACACAATGGCCAAAAATACCAGGTGCCATCATTTATATATAAATAATGTGTACATTATTTATATCTCGCCTTTCACCCCAACGGAGACCCGAAGCGGCTTACATCATTTTCCTTTCCTCCATTTTATCCTCACAACAACCCTGTAGGTTAGGCTGAGAGGGTGTGACCAGCACAAGTTCACCCAGTAAACTTCCATGGCACAAGTGAGGACCGAAACCTGGATTTCCCAGATTCTAGCCCGACACTTTAACCACTACACCACGCTGGCTTAATAACTCATATTGAACCAGGAAAAGCCTATGAAAAACCCTGGGATAAAAACAGGAGAATCTGATTAGCACATGAACTCAACCCCACCAGAAACAGGGAGGTTTATAAGGGCTTAGGACAGTAAAAAAACCTCTCACTAGGCATTTAAAACTCATAAAGTTGGCATCAGGTGAGTTTCCGTCAGGAGCCCCAGCACTTTGGCGCCACTCAGGGCCCTGGTACTCCCCCACCGAGGTGATGAAAATGGGGGCACCAAAGAGCAGAAACGCTGATGAAGATCTTAATTGGTGGGCAGGCCCATGCGGGATAAGGTGTTCCTTCAAGCCCCAGACCCTGAAGAGTTTGATAAACAGTAAGCAGTGCTTTGAACTGTGCCCGGAAAGATACTGGCAACCGGTGAAGATATTTTAGGACTGGCAAGATGTGATCTTTATAATTCATACCTTTCAGCAGCCTACTGGAAGCATTTTAAATGTCAAATAAATAAAATTCTGAACCTATTGAACCTTTCGTACAGTCATCAAAGGCCCATGAAAAACACGGTGCAGTTACCTGGAGAGTCATCAAAGGCAGTCCCATGAAAAACACGGTGCAGTTACCTGGATATAACTCGATGCATAGATGACTAGCCAAATCACCCTGCGCAAGGAAGGGCTGTGTCAGGCAAACCCACTTTGAAGCTAATTAAAGTCTGGATCAAAAAGCAACCCATACCTGCTAGGTAAGGGGGAGTGAAACCCTGTCTAGAAATGGCAGGCCTTATTTGGATTTATCTACCATAGAGGTTTTTTTGTAGTATTTATGGAGTCTTAGAGTTGGAAGGGGTCTTTTAGGCCATCTTGTCCAACCACCTGGGTATCAGAGGCTAGAGTGTCACCAAAATAGGATTGACCATTGTCTGCTAGAAGAACTCCAGTGTGGAAGAGCTCTTTGTTCCTTAGGTCATTGGCTCCATTGTCCCAGTAGAAAAAAGCCAGAGTCCAGTAGCAGTGTTCTCTCTAAGCTGAGTTAGTGTGAGCTAGCTCACAGTTTTTTAGCCTCTGGCTCACACACTTTTGTCTTTGCTCAGGAAGGATGGCTCTAGAGCAAACTCATTTATGCAGTAGCCAAATCACTCGCTCACAACTTTAAGGCCAGGAGCTCACAAAGTGGAATTTTTGCTCACGAGACGCCACAGCTTAGAGGGAGTATTGTCCAGGAGCAGGGCTTTTTTTGTAGAAAAAGCCCAGGAGGAACTCATTAGCATAATAGGCCACACCCAATAGCAGAACTCATTAGCATAGTAGGCCACACCCATGACAGTGCAACCTATTAGCATATTAGGCCATACCCCCATGCCTTCCCTTGGCTTGCCCGGGCCCCCCATGGCTGCAGGGAGCCCGGGCAAGCTGGCCCTTGGACAGGCTGGGGAAGGCACGGGGAGGCATTTAAATGCCTCCCTGACCCTTCCAGGGGCCCCCGTGGCCTGCCCGCCACGGAGTCACCGGGAGGGGGTCGCACACAGAGGTTTTGGCTGTAGTGGGCGTGGCCAACTCTGAAGCCATCCGGAACTCCGTTCCTGTGCGTTCCTGCCCAAAAATAGCCCTGTCCAGGAGTACCTTAAAGACTTAACAAAATTTGTGGCTGGGTAGGAGCTGAATCACTGCTCAGTTCTTCAGTGCAGTGACTCATAAAACCTCCTCCCCTGCCACAAATTGTATTAGTCCTTAAGGTACTCCTGGACTCTTGCTCTTTTCTACTGCTACAGACAAACTCGGCTACCCATCTTGATTTATCTCCATTGTCCCAATCATTCTTGCCAGTAGGAAGTTTCTGCTCAGGTTCAACCCAAACCCACTGTTATGTACGTGGACTGCCACCAGGGGTCAGCGGGACAGGCCAGAGCTTGGATCCTAGAACAATAGAAACTTCGGATCCTGGATCCCCCAGCCCCAACCAATAGCCACCTTGGCGGGACATTCAAACCCTCCAATGGGAATGGGGGGTTGCTGGGTGGATCTGTATATAGTTGACCCTGCTGGCCGTTTCTAGTTAGTCTTTGTGTGAAGTACAATAAATGTGTGCTACAGTATGTCGTCGTCCGAGTCCTCCATGGGGCGAACCCAGTACTTTTCATCCACCTTCCTGTAACTTAAGCCCATTAGATCTAGCCTTACCCTCTGCAGCAGTGGAGAAGAAGGCTTTGCCTTCATCCGTGGGAAAGCCCTTCAGGTATTCAGATAACACCATTATGTACCTCCTGAATGTTATCTTAGATATTCCTCCCTGCAGTTCAACACCATTGCTGCTTGTTTTAGTTGAGGAGATGACAGCTGGTCTTTCCCCCCCTCTTTTTGATAGATTTAAATATTTTGGGGAAAGACATGTATTTCACCCCTCCCTACGTTGCTATCAGCTCAGCATTTCCAGCCAGTTCCGCTTTGGAATTCTGCTCAAAGGTCAGTTATTAACTTCACGACTCTTCTCCAATTCTTTTGTAACTCATTGGCTGGTTTGGAACTGAGCCCAGGATTCCAGATGTTGAGCACACGAAGCTGCCTTGGGCTGAGCTTGGTTTATCAAGGTCAGTATTGTTGGAAAAATTGGCAAAAATACTGAGGCTGCGGTCACACGGAGCATTAGCCACGCTACTGAGACGGATGATAGGCGGATTTTCCGGGCACGATCACACTGCAACATCTGGGAAGTGTAGAGCTCCCATGGCGAACCCGAGGATTCCCGCCGAAGATGCGGCGTAAAAAACTAGTACCTCCGAGGTACTAGTTTCCAGAAACCGCGGGGCAAGGGCTGGTGTCTGATCGCGTTTCCGGTGGTAGTTCGTGGCATCCGGCGCCCACCCATGTCCCGTCGCAAACAGGTTTTTTCCCCCAAGTCTCCACAGGATGCGCACAAGCACCCAACGGCGCATGCGCACGAAGAGGAAAGCAAAAGTTCTGTTGCTGCGCACAATCGCGCATGCTGTTGAACGTGAAACCAAAAGTTCCACTCCTCCGTTCTTCGGCTTAAAAGAAAATAAATGACCTAGTTTGCCACGGCAGCGGCGCCTAGCCATTGCTGGTGTGATTGCGCCGCGCCACTTCTTTGCCGCACTGCAGGATCGTC
>NW_015167057.1:1498541-1508841 GCF_001447785.1 Gekko japonicus | reverse complement strand
CTTAGATATTCAGAGTTTGCAATGGATCTTTGCTTCACTGGAGAGGAGGCATTTCTTTCTGTGTAAAAATCTTTATTTCTAAGGGAAGGGTACACAGGAAAAACTACAAACTAAAAGACCTAAGGCTACATCTCTACAGCTTTACAGAACAGACCGACCACACAGTCTCACAACAAGAACTGTAATGGAGATTCTTCTTCTTGACCCCTAGAATGAAATCACCTGAATGCATTAACCAATGATTGTTAGTAAACAGACTTCAGTTTCATGGGCTTTGTTTTCATTAGCTCTGAGCCAGGTTTCCTTCCAGGTCAGTCTAAACAATAGTGCATAAGGTAAACAGATTAACCCTATAATGACTGGATTAGACCTTGCAAGACACACATATTTCCAACAAGTATTGCCTACTCAGACTGGCAGCAGCTCTCCAGTGTCTCAGGCAGAGGTCTTTCTCATCACTTACCACCTGGTTCTTTTAACTGGAGGTGCTGGGGACTGAACCTGGGACCTTCTGCATGCCAAGCAGAGGCTCTCCTGCTGGGCCACAGGCCTTAACTGTACCTGCCTTATACTGAACCAGCCAATTTGGCAGTAGGTCTCCAGGACAGAGAGGTCTTTCACACCACCTACGACCTAATCCCTTTAATTGGAGATGCCAGGGATTGAACCTGGAGAACTTTTGAATGCAAAGCAAGATACTGTGCTGCAGCCCATGTTCTCTGGCCAGAGCTAAGTAAAACATTGTCCTTGGAAATGATGCTCTGGTTAATATCACCTCAGATATCATTCACTTCTGAGAGCCAGTGTCGTGTAGTGGTTAAGAGTGCTGGACTAAGATCTGGGAGGCCCACGTTTGAATCCCCACTTTGTGCTACAGAAGTTTGCTGGGTGACCCTGGGCCAGTCACACACTCTCAGCCTGACTAGGGTTGCCAACCTCCAGGTAGCACCCAGAGATCTCCTGCTATTAGAATTGATCTCCAGTCAACCAAGATCAGTTCCCCTGGAGAAAATGGCTGCTTTGGAGGGTGGACTGTATTGATCTATAGGCTGCTGAGGTCCCCCCCCCCACCCAAGCCCCCCCCTTCCAAGGCTCCACCCCTCCCCAAATCTCTGGGTATTTTCCAACCCAGAGCTGGAACCCTAGACTTAACCTTCCTCACAGGGTTGTTGTGAGGGTAAAATGGAGGAGAGGAGAATGATGTAAGCCGCTTTAGGTCCCCATTGGGATGAAAGGCAGGATATAAATGAATTTAATTAAATTATGTTGATGCTGCAGCATCCAGCTCGGTCACATTTAACGTTAGACTAGACTATTGGGTCATGTCTGCCCATCTGGAATTTATATGGGACAACTTTAATTACTGAGGAAGAGAAAAGAAGAAGAAGAGGAGGAGGAGGAGGAGGAGATTTATACCCTGCCCTTCACTACCCAAAGGAGTCTCAAAGAGGCTAAAAATCTCCTTTCCCTTCCCCTCCTCACAACAGACACCCTGTGAGGTAGGTGGGGCTGAGAGAGCTTTTTCGAGAACTGCCCTTTCAAGGACAGCTCTGACAGAACTATGGCTTGCCCAAGGTCATCCAGCAGCTGCAAGTGGAGGAGTAGGGAATCAAACCTGGTTCGCCCAGATTAGAGTCCGCGCACTTAACCACTACACCAAACTGGCTAAGTGAGAAAGACAGTAAATGCTATCACCTTTGCTAGAGGACCTTTATGTGACAATGAGCCCTGACCTGGATAGCCCAGGCTAGCCCAATCCTGTCAGATCTCAGAAGCCAAGCAGAATCGGCCCTGGCTAGTATTTGGGTGGGCAACCTCCAAAGAATACCAGGGGCATGATGCAGAGGCAGGCAATGGCAAACCACCTCTGAAGTGTCTCTTGGCTTAAAAAAAAACAAGTCTCGCTCAACACCTAGGGGTGCATAACGCTGAAGGAGCTAGAACTTCTGGCCACCAGACAATCTTAGGATCTCCTGGGTATTCTACACACAATGCCATACGATAATGATGATTAATCATTATAATGTGGCAATGGAGAACAACAAGCTGAATCTCACTCAGGGCAGCATACACGGTTCTCCCATCCATTCTGCCCCCCCAACAACAACCCTGAGAGGTAGGCTGGGCTGAGAGCAGGCAACGAGACCAAAGGCCTTCACTGACCAGCAAGACTGAGCAGAAGTTTCAACTCAGGCTGCTCAGCTCCTGGCAGGATGCTCCACTCACTACATCAGCTCTCTCTGCCTCAGCCTTTACAGTGAGAGAGCCAGGGTGCTGGTGGAGTGGTTAGAGTTTTGGACTAGGATCTTGGGGAACCACATTTGAATCCCCACTCTGCCATGGTCGCTTGCCAGGTGATGTTTGGCCACTCTAGGGTTGCCAGGTCTTACTTGGCTGCTGGCGGCGGGGGGGGGGGAGTCCAGACCAGTGTTCCCTCTAAGCTGAGTTAGTGTGAGCTAGCTCACAGTCTTTTAGCCTCCGGCTCACACGTTTGTCTTCGCTCAGGAAGGATGGCTCCAGAGCAAACTAACTGATGCAGCGGCCAAATTGCTCGCTCACAACTCTCATGCCAGTAGCTCACAAAGTAAAATTTTTGCTCACAAGACTCCACAGCTCAGAGGGAGCATTGGTCCAGACCTCTCCTGGAAGTCTTCTTGATGACATCATGTCAGCAAGCTGCCATAAGGAGGGGTGTTCTTTTCTGTATGTTACACTGTGCCCTGTCCATCCCCCCCTGTATTTGTCCTGTGTAGGTGTTTACTGTCTTTTGCTTGCTACATCTGCGGAACTGCTCAAGGTCAACCAGCTGGAGGTGGGATGGAGTTATGGCGTTGCTTAGCTTATTATGTATCTCATGCCTGAAAACTGAACTTGTGTTTATGTTGCAGAACCGTTGTGTTCCCAAGGAATTGGGCGCTTATTTTATCTGCCTTCCTGCCAGCGGGAATTGGGCTCATTGGTCCTAACCTGGTTCAAAGTTCCTTTATTATGTTTCCCTATGAGGCTTGTAGTCATTCCTAACAATTCTTGTGTTCCTGATCTAACCATCGCTTTATAATAAATTTAACTTTGTTCAAACGTGGATTTATTTTGAATGCATGGGGAATCGGACACATCATCTCACAGGGCACGTCGGGCGGGACTCTCTAGCATTTGGGGGGAGGACTCTGTGGTCACCGTAGTGTTTTTGCCCGAATGCTGGAGTGCCCCTGCGCGATGTGCCTGGTTCAATGACGTCACCTCCAGGTGACATCATCGCTCTAGCATTTGGGGGGAGGATAGGGCTCTTCCGGGGCGGGGCTCCTCCGCCGATCAGCTGGCCGCTGGTGCATTGGGAGCCCAGGATTTGGTGGAAACCCTACCTCCATCAGGGGGATAGCAACTCCAGGCCACTCACACGCTCAGCTTACCCTACCTTGCAGGGTTGTTGTGTGGATAAAATAGAAGAGAGGAGAAGAACTTAAGCCCCTTTGGGTCCCATGGAGGGTATGAATGAAGTAAATAAATAGATATCAGAGCCAAAAACGAGCCTCTTCTCCATCTGTCTCTGGCAGACATGCAGGTACGGCCCAACCACATGTGCTTAAACCCTTTTTGAACTTGGGCGTTTGATGGAGAGAACTGATGCTATGGTTCTCTGGCATTGCATGCAATGGCCCCCTTTTCCTCCCAGCTCAGTGAGCATCTAGTTTATCAGCAGAGAAGCTAGTCAGGCAACAAGCAACCTCCCCTTCCAAGCCTGCCCAGGGCTATGCAGGGTTCGAACCAAAAACAAGACAGGGTGTGGGCCGGCAGCCACCTTATTACAGGCCCAGCCACCAGCCAGTTTCTTAATTAAATCAACATTCTATGCAATCTATTCCCGTCTTGAAGATACGATGCAGCCAAAAAAGACCTGGTGCCAACAGATAAGAGTTCATGCCAGGAGAAGCCTCCCCATTGGCAGAACTCTCTTCCAAAAGCCCCGGGAGAAAAAACTAAGACGCGCCATGATGAATGGCTCAGACAAAAAGTTGGTGTTGGCTCTGCCGTCTGCAAAACGTTCAGTCTTCAAGGAACGCTTTCCACATTGACCTGTCTGGGACAGACCTCCCATATCAAAAAAATTTGGGATATCGTTCTGAACCGCATAGAATCTATTACAGGCCTTAATATTCTTCCTTCTCCTGCTAATCTTTTTTTGAATGGCTGGACAGCCATGCAGCATGCACATCCCAAAAGGGAAATCATTCCCATCCTTCTCTCAGCTGCTCGAACAGCAATTGCTACTCAATGGAAAAACCCACATCCCCCAAACCTATCTCTCCGGCACAAGAGGCTTTGGGACTAAAATAACACTTAACACCTCTCCATTAGCCTCTGCCTCCACCAAGTGCGTGGACTCTAATCTGGGAGAACTGGGTTTGATTCCCCTTCTCGTTCACATGGAGCCAACTGGGTGACCTTGGGCAAGCCATAGTTCTGACAAGAAATGTCCTTGAAAGGGCAGTTCTTGAAAGAGCTCTCTCAGGCCCACCTGCCTCACAGGGTGTTTGTTATGAGGAGGGGAAGGGAAAGGAGTTTGTAAGCCGCTCTGAGACTCTGAGTGAAGGGCAGGGTATAAATCCAATCTCCTCTTCTTCTTAACTTTTCTGCTACTTGGTTCCCAGTATTAGACTACGTAGCGAAACAAGATGAAATACCTTGTATAATGAATCAATTAAATTTATGGTGATAACATCAGGATTATGTAGCTTAGTATCTCTCTCTCTCTCTTCTCTCCTGCTTTGTTTTTTCTTCTCTCTCTCTTCTTTTCCCCCTTCCCCTCTCTACTTTCAAGTATATTTCTGCTCTATAGCCAATAGTTATGACTCAGTTTTGTATTTGTTGCACCAGATATTGTTGAATTTTATGTCTCTGTACTTCATATTTGTCCTTCAATAAAATGTTAATAAATAAAATTTTAAAAAGAGCTTCAGGACATAGCCCAGCTCAATGTAGTGTACTAGCTAGAAGAGAGGTATCAAACTAATTTGTTACGAGGGCCAGATCTGACATAAATGTCACCTTGTCGGGCTGGGCCGTGTATGCCATAGAATGTAATGCCAAGTACTGGAGATAGAAATTTTATAAAGGACAGTAGCTTGTAAGCTCTGAGTTTGCATATCCTCACTGCAAGGCCCCTTGGGCTGGGAGGGGGGTGCAGAGGAAAACCCACATGGGCAGACTGGAGAGGCAGTGGTGCAGCGCTAGGCAGATGCCCCCAACAATGCTTGACCTCTGCAGATGAAGCCACAATGGAGTGGCTCCTCCCACTCCCCCCCTGCACTCCCTCCCTTGCATCAGTTGCTTCCGGGCCACATAAGAGCCCCAAGACGGGCCAATTCCGGCCCCCGGGCCTTATGTTTGACACCCCTGTGCAAGAATGTCAGACTAGCACCTAGGAAGCCTGGGTTCAGATCCTCACTCGGCTTTAGGGTTGCCAGTCCCCAGGTCCCAGCAGGGTTTCCCTCACTTTTGGGGGCTTCTACCCACAGCCGGCCAGGTGGCTGGTGGGGGAAACCCTGCCCCCAGTCACATCCAGGCACGGCAACATCACCCAGAAGTGAAGTCATAATTTCAGGGATGTCACATGCAATGCTCCGGTTTGAGGGCAAAACTCTGGAAAATTTGGCCCCAAACCATAAAGTTTTGCCCTTAAACCAGAGTGTTACCAATATGACGTCACCACGAGTGACATCATCTTGTTGGGGACATCCAGGAGCCCACCCCCCACTCCCCCCCCCCCCGTGCAGTGAGGGGATCTGGTAACGCTACTCAGCTCACTGACGGTGCAATCTTAAGAAAAGTTGTACCCTTCTAAGCTCATGGATTTAGAACAGGGTTGTCAACGCAAAGCGGGGCCTGAAGGTCCCCTGGAGGAAACCGCAACTTCAGAGAGCAGACTCTATAAAAGCACATAAGAAAACATAAGAGAAACAAAAGAAAACGTAAGAGAAGCCAATGTTGGATCAGGCCAATGGCCCATCTAGTCCAAATCTGTCACACAGTGGCCAAAAATACCAGATTGTTGTGTATGTAATGTAATGTAGTGTAATGAATGTATGAGCTTGAGTCTAGAAAGGTATTGTAAATAGACCTATCAGAACAAAGGAAGTTCTGGAGGGAAGAGAAATGATTGGTCTTTATGTACTGCATTTGATTGGACCTTAGCTGACATGTGGATGTGGCTTGCCAAGGCCAGACAGTTTAAAAAGGAGCCTGTTGCTCCATTGACTTGTCTCGTTCTGGTTCTTCTGACTGCGTGTTCAATAAAACTGTTAATCACTGTTCACCTGCTGCCTCTTGTATCTATCACAGGTGCCGTCAGGAGATCCAGCAGTGGGGGCAGAACACTAGAAGCCCTCCCACTGCTGCCCCCTCCCCAGGCACCAAGAATGCAGTGCATCCCTTGCCCCAGACGGAGAGTTCCTGTCTATACCTTGTGGCTAATAGCCGCTGATGGACCTCTGCTCCATATGTTTATCCAATTCCCTCTTGGAACTGTCCATGCTTGTAGCCGCCGCCACCTCCTGTGGCAGTGAATTCCATGTGTCAATCACTCTTTGGGTGAAGGACTTCCTTTTATCCGTTCTAACCCGACCGCTCAGCAATTTCGTGGAGTGTCCACAAGTTCTTGTATTGTGAGAAAGGGAGAAAAGTACTTCTTTCTCCACCTGCTCTATCCCAGGCATAATCTTATAAACCTCGATCATGTCACCCCTTTCATGTCACATCCCTGCTTAGCTCCCTCAGACTCCACCACTGCCCCGAAATCACCAGGAATTTGTCAAGCCGAAGTTGGCAACCATAACTTAGAAAGGAAGGTATAACTCTGCTTATATCCGCACTGTGGGTGACCTTGGGCCAGTCACTCCCTTTCAGGCTGTCCTGTCTTATGAGGCTCTTGTGAGGCCACAATGGCAAGCAAAGATAACCATGCAAGCTGCCCTGAAATTCTTGCGGGGAGGGCTGTATAAAAGAGAGAGATCAGATCCCGGCTTGTACTGCCTGAAGGGCTGGGCCTCATCTGCCTCACCGTTGCCTACAGTGTGTGGTCTGAAAGGTAGCCAAGTTGCAAATCACACAGGAAGGTCTGTGGCGGAGGGCAAACTGTCTTTGAGGGGAAGACTGTCCTCCCTTATTGATCTTCTCACAGAAGAGGCCCTCAATAATATCAACAAAGCAACAAAAGTTTGTCAAAGCAGAAGAAGAGTTGGTTTTTATACCCCCCTTTTCTCTACCCTAAGGAGTCTCCAAGCAGCTTACAGTCACCTCCGCTGCCTCTCTCCACAACAGGCACCTTGTAAGGCCGGTGGAGGTGAGAGAATTCTGAGAGAGAACTGTGACTAGCTCAAAGTCACCCAGCAGGCTTCATGTGGAGGAGGAGTGGGGAAGCCAACCTGGTTCTCCACATTAGAATCTGCCACTCTTAACCACTACACCACACTGCCTCTCAGTTCAACACAATTTGAAATGACCAGTCTGAGGCATCTTGGATGTCCCAAACGTATTTTCAAATAGAGGGGAAACTAATTTTTGCTCAGGTCAGATTGGCTAGTGACTGTAGGGTAGCTTCCATCGTGGGAATCCTGTGGAGCAGGTTTCAGGAGTGTGGCTAGGATAATATCAAATGCTCTGGAAGGAGGATCTATGAACTGATTTATTGGTCTTTCCTCTTGATGGGATGTCAAGACTATAACAAGGTGTTGTAATGGTTAAAGCAGGGGTAAACTCATAAATGGGACCTTGTTGGGCCGGGCCATGTGTGTCATAAAATGTAATGCCAGGTAGCGGAGATATAAACTTTATAAAGGACACAAACACAATTTTTTTAAACTTAAAATAAAAGCATGCTTAAAACATTAGCTCTGTAAACTGCAAACTTACTTTTGATTTATTGACATTCACAACAGAAATCTCATGCTCGGAGTTCTGAGACTAGGACCCAGGTTAAAACATGAAATGGCTGAGTGGAAGCAGGAGATGGCCAGTTCCACTGCAGACTTGATGGAAGCCCAGGTGCTGTGTATGGAATATAATGTATGAAGGTATTGAGCTTGAGTCTGACAAAGGTAAACCAACCTATCAGAACAAGGGAAGTTCTGGAGGTAAGCAAAGTGATTGGTCTTTATGTACTGTATTTGATTGGACCTTATCTGACATGTGGGCGTGGCTTGCCAAGCCCGGACTGTTTAAAAAGGAGCCTGTTGCTCCATAGTTTGTCTCGTTCTGGTTCTTCTGACTTCGTGTTCAATAAAGCTGTTATCACTGTTCACCTGCTGCCTCGAGTCTCGTATCCAACACTGGGCCACATGTTTAACACCCCTGGGTTAAAGAGTTGGGTTAGGATTGTGGCCTCCAGGATTAAATCTCCATGCAGTCACGAGTGACCTTGGACCAGTTACTAACGCTCAACCTATTCTTCCTTACAGCCTTGTTTGGTAGTTACAATGACAGAGGGGAGATCCATACATACCCAGTGTTCCCTCTAAGCTGAGTTAGTGTGAGCTAGCTCACCCTTTTTCAGCCTCCGGCTCACACATTTTTGTCTCCGCTCAGGAAGGAGGGCTCCAGAGCAAACTAATTTATGCAGTAACCAAATCACTTGCTCACAACTTTTATGCCAGTAGCTCACAAAGTAGGATTTTTGCTCACAAGCCTCCACAGCTTAGAGGGAACAATGCATACCACTCAGAGATTCAAGGATGGGTAGGATTAAAAAGATTGACAGATAGTCTGCCCTGTCACAGGAAAATAATCTGACTGACCTTCTGTGTAGATTCATTGCCTCACATATTCAAGTAGGGCCACTCTGCTTTGACTTGCTGAGAGCGGAAATGAAAAGCTGGCAAGAGGTTAGACGACTCAGGCAAATGAGCCAAGTCACATACTGCACAGCGAAGTAAAAACAAAATCTAAAAATCAATGTTCAGTCAGATCTGGGGGGGGGGGGGACACCTCCTTCCGTGCTGGAACTCTCAAGAGGGAAATGAAGTTTTCAATCTGTATACTGAAAATTCAGGAACTTTTAAACATTGTAAAAAGAATTTTGTTGAAGAGGTTCTGGAACTCTGTTCCGGTGCATTCCCCCAGAAAAAAAGCTCTGCCTGCACATGAGCAAGGTAGATAGAGTAATTCTTTTGACTGTGAGAAAACATCTCAAGGAAAATCATATGCCCCAAACCACATGCCTGGAGCTACCCTTCCTAAACCCAAACGTAAGAGGAAGAAACTTCCTATTAACACCACAGTATCCTTTGGGAGTTTTATCCTATTCTTTCTTGAACCAAGTAAGAAGAGAGAAGAGAGAAGAGATTGGACCCTGACCTTCACTCGGAGTCTCAGAATAGCTTACAATCTCCTTTCCTTTCCCTTCCTGTCCCCACACCCTGTGAGTCAGGTGGGGCTGAGAGAGCTCTTTCGAGGACTGCTCTTGAGAGAACAGCTCTGAGAGAACTTGTGACTGATCCAAGGTCACACCAGCAGCTGCATGTGGAGGAGCGGGGAATCAAACTCGGTTCTCCCAGATTAGAGCCCGTGCTCCTAATCACTACACCAAACTGGCATCCAAGGGAGAACTCTAACCAAAATATGTTACCAGCCAGATGTACATTCTCATACCCCTCTGCCATCTTGTTTCTTTCTTTTTCTTTTTTTCATTCCCCAGGGGGGAGGTTTTTATTGGGGTTTTTTTCAGACTACAAAACTACAACAGAAAATATAGGAAAGGGAACGGCATCTAGGGAATAAAGAAAAAAGACCCACAACTAACTAAAAACCCAAGAGTAGGAAATCATACATCATCTTAACACCATGATATTTTCAAAAAGCTACTAATAATACAATGAACTTAGTCGGTTATGCTAGATTAATTATCGTTTAACCATCCCTTTAACTGTTTAAAGAAATTCCCAGAGCATCCCCAAGTTATTTCAACATTTTTTCAGGAACAAATCAGAGTCCTTCAGCCCTTATTTATTCTTATCTTTTCTAATCCTCGGTTTATAAGGGCTTTTGGGGGCAGCCACCCCCTTTTCAGAGGGGGAGTCCTCATCCGAAGACCCTGAGCCCAACTCGCCATCAGATTTGCTTTCTTTTTCCTCCTCTTTGCCCTCTTCTGGTTCCCCAAGCTGTGTCCGCAGAAATTCACGTGCTTTAAAAACAGAGTCAATCTTTTCTTTTTTATCATTAATCTTGAAAATGACGCCTTCTGGGGTTAAACACCTGTAACCCATGCCATTTGTTTGTAAGAAAAGGATTAATTCTTAATAGTTCTTTC
>NW_015167057.1:1453919-1496491 GCF_001447785.1 Gekko japonicus | reverse complement strand
ACGCAGTGGCATCTCACAAGCTTGCCGTAGAGCACACAGAAACTTCAGTTAGTACAGAACACGGCTAAATTATTAATGTGGTCTCAGAATTTGATCATGTTTTGCCAGAGCTTAAAGACCTCCGCTGGCTACCTGTATTTTCCCCCTCTCCACAAACATTTCACAATGCTGGTTTTGATCTTTATGAATGTAAGGAGAGCCTTGCTGGATTGAGCCAACAAAGTCCACATTTCCCAGCATCCTCAGAGGCCAACCAAATACCCTGGAAAGCTGAAAAGCAGGGCAAAGCGATCAAAGTTTCTCTTGTGGCTTCACCCAACTGTTATCTAGGCTCGTGGCTACAGTGGGGCTTTGGGGGGCTCTGCCCCCTTTCTTAAAGGCACAGCTCCCACAAGATGTTTTCCTATGTTTTTTTCAATCACTTTAAAACATTTTTAAAAGTTGTGTGCTCCTTTAAGCAGAGTGGAGTACTGTAAGGGACTAATTTCTGCACTGAGCAAGGGGGTTGGAGTAGGTGACCTCTAGGATCCCTTCTTACTCCATGTCAAAAAACTGTCTCCTTTAAGAGAGTTTTTCTGCCTAAGAGTTAGCTTTCTTGACTATAGAAGTCATCACCCCCCACCTGCCGGTTTGTTCGCAGAATTGTTGCTTAGGTTGGCAGAAGTGATTCACTTGCAGCAGCTGAGAACTGTCATCTAAAGTGGTTGACAGCTTGCAATTTAGAGCTCTATCCTGGTAACCACTTTCTATTGACTGAATGGCTTTTCTTTCTGCACTGAGAACTTCAGCCCCACCAGAAAAAAAATTGCCCCACAGGTCACAAAATCCTGGCGACAGGCCTGCTGGTACCCAGAGGTATACTGCCTCTGATCAAGGAAATCCTATTTAGCCATTATGGATCTACCCTCCATGAAGTTGTTTCTTGCAGATATTCTAAGCCAGAAGCCAGCACCATATCCCTTGGCAGAGAATTCTATAAAGTAAATTGTGGCACTGTGGAATTCACTGCTGCAACATTTAGCAATCATCATCTTGGAACCAGACTAACATAAGAACATAAGAGAAGCCATGTTGGATCAGGCCAATGGCCCATCCAGTCCAACTCTGTGTGACACAGTGTCCAAAAACCCAGATGCCATCAGGAGGTCTACCAACGGGGCTAGAACTCCAGAAGCCTTCCCACTGTCACCCCCCCCAAGCACCAAGAACACAGAGCATCACTGCCCCAGACAGAGTGTTCCATCTATGTCTTGTGACTAATAGCCACTGATGGACCTCTACTCCATATGTTTATCCAGTCCCCTCTTGAAGCTGTCTATGTTTATAGCCGCCACTTCTTGTGGCGGTGAATTCCATGTGTTAATGACTCTTTGGGTGACTGCTTGGGGTGTGTGTGGAAAGCACTGTCAAGTCGCAACTGACCTATGGGGACCCTGCAGGGTTTTCAAGGCAAAAGATGTTCAGAGATGGTTTGGCCATTGGCTGCCTCTGCATAGCGACCCTGGACTTCCTTGGTGGTCTCCCATCCAAATACTAACTAGGGCCGATGCTGCTTAGCTTTGAAGACACAATGAAATCAGGCTAGCCTGGGCCATCCAGGTTAGGGCAAGAACTGCTTACTCCCATGTAAACCTGCTTGCCAAGATTAAGAGGGAGCCTGCCCACAGTGCCTTTTTGGTAGTGGCACCCAAACTTTAGGCTTCATTGGTTAGGCCTCTAAAATTTTAGGCACCAGTCCTGCCTATTCAGACTTTTGGTGGTGTTGGTTTGACATACAACCTTCCCTGTTCTCTTTTGACATGGGCTGTTGCTTATTTTAGCTGTGAAATGCTTTTACATTTCAATGGGTTTAAAAAAAATCATGTCACCTTGGAGATTTGTCTCAGATAGAACAAACACCCAAGGGATGTAATTTTTTTTTTCCAGCCAGCAAGGAGGAACCTGGTTCATCAGGACTGCCAGCTGTTAAGGCTAACTTCATAGCTCCTTGGACACAGGAGGCAGATTAAATTATGCACGTGTATGCATGTTTGCTTAACTTTCCTAAACGGATTCCTTTTGCTGAACGTTACCAGAAACTGGATTCCGTTGGAGTTGCATCTTTCCTAGGAGAACCTGCAGGCCTATGAAATTGACAAAGAGCTCTCTGCCCATGAAACACTCATAAGAGCACTGGCTCATTACAAGGCGACCTTGAGGAAGAATTTCTGATCTGAAACGGTCTTCTAAGATCCAGATGTGCCCATGGCTGCATTACACAGCTGCGTGATTTCTGAGACGAATTTTTGCTGTGAAATTAACCGAGGAATTGCGTATTGAACTTTCTATTTGATGGACTTTGTGAATGTTTACAACAAACTGCGATCCTCTATGAATTTTGTCGCACTGAAACTGGCCGACTGATTTGCACTTGCAACAAGATATTATTACAGTTTTTGTTTTTTCCCAGTCTTTGTATACTGCAAGCCCTGATGGTTCTAACACAACCTGAGAGGACATGAATAATTGGAATGAACAATGCGCCCCTGGAGGAAACAGCAGCTTGGGGGCGGGGGGACAGTTAGCATCGCCTCCCCATGGAGCTCCCCGCCCTCCCTAAACTCCGCCTTCGCCCAGCACCGCCTTCCAAACCTCCTGGAACTTCCCGCACCAGAGCTGACAACTCTAGAACCTTCTCTGATGGTGGTCTTCTGTCAAACCATAGTTGCCAAGCAGCACTGTGAAGTAAGAAGAGTGAGGAGAAACAGCCTGTGAGGTTATTAGAAGAAGAGGAAGAAGAGATTGGATTTATACTCCGCCCTTCACTACCTGAAGGAGTCTCAGAGCGGCTTACAAACTCCTTTCCCTTCCCCTCCCCACAACAGACACCCTGTGAGGTGGGTGGGGCTGAGAGAGCTCTGACAGAAACTGCTCTTTTTCAAGAACAGCTCTTATCAGAGCTACGGCTTGCCCAAGGCCATCCAGCCAGGTGCAAATGGAGGAGTGGGGAATCAAACCCGGTTCTCCCAGTTTAGAGTCCACGCACTTAACTACTACACCAAACTGGCTCTGTAGTGTTCTACCAACCATAAGCAAGTTGCAGGAACAGCCATCTCAGAGGAGAGGTCTAAACCCAGGGCTGTAGGTGGTTGTGGGCTGGTGATATATGATGCCTGGAGGCAACAGAAGACAGCGAAGGGACCTCCCATCACGCTCCTCATTCACTGCCAGGAAGGCAGATCCCAGTGCTCCCTCTAAGCTGAGTTAGTGTGAGCGAGCTCACAGTTCTTTAGCCTCCAGCTCACAGAGTTTAGTCTTTGCTCAGGAAGGGATGGCTCCAGAGCCAACTAATTTAGGCAGCAGCCAAATCGCTCGTACAAACAACTTTAATGCCAGCAGCTCGCGAAGTAGAATTTTTGCTCACAAGACTCCGCAGCTTAGAGGGGAGCATTCCCATCTATATACTGCTGCACTTCAAAATAGTTTAAATACTCAAAAGGGAGAAGTGGAGACGAAGAAATTCCCTTTGGAGTGTGTGTTTGTGTGGGAAGCGGGGATCTTTTCCCTCCCTGCCCCAGAATACTTCGAATTAAGATGCGTAGATCACGGGCTTTAAAAGGATTTTATTCTACCTAAAATCCAGAGCCAAAGTTCATAAACAGACAATGGGGTTGAATTGAGGTTTGTTTGTTTGTTTGTTTTTACACAGGAAGGTACATAGCGGAGGCCCGGGTTCAAATTCTCCACTCGGCCATGAAGTTCATTGGGTGATGATGGGCTTAGTTGCCGCCTTCCTTTTCTTGGCCTCTCCTACTTCGCGGGGTTGTTGCACGATTAAAACTGGGAAGGGAGAACCACGCATACCACCCGTGCCCCTTGAAGGCTGTATCAAAGCAACACACTGCCCCCCCCACCAAGCGAGTGGGGACCACCGGTTCAGATCCAGAGCATTTTAATCTGAAAGATTAAGTCCCCCTGAATAAAGATGATACTGAATGCAGGGGGGGGGATTAAATCACCCATGCAATATTTTTTTAAAAAAATCAGATCTAGTTTTGCAAGAGAGCCGTACGGCAAGCTGAGGGTTTGCACAACAGCGGCAGCTGCCCCCAGATTTATGCAATGCTGTAAAAGCTTCGTACATTTAGACCCATTTGCTCCCTAGAAACATTTACAATCTGACCCCTGCCACATGGATCCCCGTCAGGGAAAAAAGGCTTTTCAGTGGCTACTGCAATCTGGCCGGGGTTTCTCCTCTGGGTAGATGAAAATTGGCACTCTTCGGTGCTACCGTCTGCTCCGACGACATTCTACGGGCACTTAAAACCACTGGTCTTGCCATCACAGAGGATAAGCGTGTTCCATGTGCACGTCAGAGTAGTGCAGAAACTGGCCTTCATCACAGGGTTCAACACCTTGAGAATTTTGGCTTTGATTTAAAAAAAACACACACCAAGTTACTAGCCCTTAAAGTTGTAAAGAAGTTCCAGTGTTTCGTTGTGTTTCCCAAGGGAGCCGTGGGGTGCTGAGGCCTCATTCCGCAGGCTTTGGTGCCACACGTAGCTCACTCCCTGTCCTTGTTACAAGATGAATTATACAAAATCAACACATATATGCAAGTCTGCCTCTCCACGGGACCACGTGTTGTGTTCGCCTTTTGCTAACACTCAAGAGTACGCAGAGCCCTTGTTATTGCTCCTTTCTGCCACAAGAGGGCAGTTTCCCCATCAAATATTAAACTGGAAATAAGACAGTTTTGCAAACGACACTAATATACAGACGCAAATGCACCCCCTTAGTTACTCTGGAGCAATAAGGCACTGGAAAAAAGGGAAGGGAAACTCTTCCCCATGCAGCAAAAATATTAGCAGCATTATGGGAATGCCTGACAAGATTACCGGCTAATAAGACGGAAGGGATACAGTTCTGGAAGCCGGCCTCTCCCCTAGCTGAAGCCACTGCAAGCGGGATACTTTGGCTGTAGCCTTCCTTACTTTCAGAGACTCTTTTTTCCTCCTTTGTCGCCTGCCTCCAAATCCGAAATTCCTCATTCTTACAGAAGAAGGAAGCAACACCCGGTACTACACAAACGGCCTAAACCCTCCCTCTGCGCTCTGTTGCCAAGTGTCAGCTGGTTCACTTTGGTGAAACACCGGTTCTACTCCAAAGGGTCTGTCGACCTCCTCCCTCCCCAACCCAAACAGCTCTTGCTCGCTCGGGAAGGCTACCTTGGCAAAAGGGGAGTCCCCACGCAAACAGCTCAGCTCCCTCCTCACGTGCGTGCGTGTGTGTGGGGGGGGGTCAAGCCAATAACCCCTACAATCACTAGAGCTCTGCAATCAGCGGGTTAACTTCCCTCGCTTGCCAAGGCACGGGGAGGAAGGGTGTCTAGCGGCTTGGTCTCACGCCCCTTAAAGGCCCTCTAAGCCCCACTTGCTCGCTTGCAGAAACCGTCTGGCACAATAGGCTCTGCAAGTACTTTCTGCAGCATAAGAGCGCCGGTTTGGGAGGCACCGTGGTCTGAATGGCACAGAGGAAGCCATGGGGAGGAAGGAAAGCTGGCGGTGGCGCTTGGATGGTCTCCGGCAGACAGCTTGTTCAGAAGGCCTTCCACCGCTTTTCCGTTCCAATTAAGGCAAAGGAGAGCCCGCTTCTGGCTCAATGTGAGCCGGAATCCTAGAACGATGAGGACAAAAAGGACCCTGAGTATGTGCCAAGTTCCTGACAATGGTTATCACACACACCGGCTTTTACAAATCAGGAACCAGACAGAAAGTGTTTCCAGGTCAAAGGGCACAAATTTCCAGGCCCAGTTTAGCCCCACAGCTCTCTCTCTGCCAATCAGCAACTGCCTTCCTGGCCGGAGTTCCAGTTCCATTTGGAACAGGCATTCAGAACAGTTACCCGAGCGACGTAGCATCGGGTCGGGCTCGGAGCTCGAGCACAAAACAAGTTTTGGACTTATGGTCCAAACAGCGGAACAGTTTCTCTCCATAAGAAGTCTTCACACAGCACCCGTATGTCCACGCTTCAAGGCAGCAGGGTAATACTTCAGAAATATCTTCTGGGCTATCGCCAGGGTGTTACCGATGGGCCGGACTGGGTACCGTTTCCCATTGTAGATGAAGCCCCTCTCCACCTGGAAAACGGCTTGGTTGAATTGGTTCTGGTGGAAGGGTGTGCCAGCGTCGAGGCACTCCACCAGGGTGGAAACAAAGAGAGTCCAACGCACCCCATAATAGTCCAACACCAGCCCTCCTAGCTGCTTGTTGGCGTAGTCCAAGATGTTGCCGAGAGGTCCCCAGAGCGTCAATTGGTTGCGCGCGTTGAGGTCATACAGCTCCGCCTCTTTGTCGCTGGTGGCCGTCAAACGGGCGGATTCCAGCCAGCGCCCCAACAAAAACCGCTTGTCGCTGGCCAGGAGGCTGTCTAGTTCTGGGAGGAGGTCGTAGACCAGCACGCCGCCGGCAGTGAGCAGGCGAGACAGCACATGGCCCTGGAACGCCTGCTTGATCTCCCAGTAATAGTCGCTCACCAGCTGCTGCATGGCCTGGCGAGCCACGTCCACCAAGTCATAGCGGAAGGTGCTACTGGCGTACAACTCTCCGGTAGCACTCTGCAACAGCCGCCAGGCTTCATAGACAGCGCTCTGGTTGTACCACAGCTCCGTGTTCATCCGCAAGGACGGGCGGCGCACGAGCGGGCTGTGGTTGTGGTTGACGCAAACCCCCGAGCAGTTGTAGACGCTCCGGAGCAGCAACTGCCAGGCGGCTGTCGCCTGTGCGTCCCTGGCGCCGTAGCGCTGCGCGGCGTAATCAGCCACCCACTGCTGAAGGTCCACCGGCTCCTTGCGCCAGCCCAGGTCCGTCATGAGCTCGTACATCACGTCGTTCTGCTCGATGCCTTCGGGGGTCAGGCCGACGCCCACCATGGTGGAGTTGGGGAACCGCCTGGCCGCAAAGGGGCCCTGGTTGACGCTCTCCACCGTGCCGAAAAGACCGTGGTTCCCACCGAAGTTGTGAAGCATGCACCAGATAAAAGGCTGCCCGTAGAAGGAGTCTGTCCAAGGATAGACGGGCTTGGATTCGGCAAAAAGGTCCAACACCACCATCCGGCCAAGAGGCACGCCCCGCAGGAGCGCTCGGACTTGGGCCGGCTGCCAGAAGTCAGGCTGGTGCTGGAAGAGCCAGCCTTGCATCAGCCACACAGCTCCAGGGTCAGCTGCAGGGAGAGACAACAGAGGAGAGAGAGAAAATGCTTACGAATCTGTAATGCAATTTAAAGAAGAGAAGATTTATACCCCACCCTTCGCTTGGAGTCTCAGGGCGGCTTACAATCTCCTTCCCTTCCTCTCCCCATAACAGACACCCTGTGAAGGAGGTGGGGCTGAGAGAGCTCTGAGAGAACTGCTCTTGAGAGAACAGCTCCGAGAGAACTTGTGATTGACCCACGGTCACACCAGCAGCTGCACATGGAGCAGTAGGGAATCAAACTCAGTTCTCCCAGATTAGAGTCCACGGTCTTAACCACTACACCAAACTGGCTCCAGTACTGTTTCGTGGGAGGACACAGTCCCCAGCTTATAACAACCAAACAGTCTTGGCTTGGCTTCCTGTTGCAAGGAAGTCTGGGAAATGTAGTTTCTTGGCCCCAAATTCTCCCCTAGAGACTCATCAGTTCCAGAACTGCAATTCTAAGGACTCCCTGCAAATAAAAATGTGTGAGCAGTACTTTGAGGAGACAGTATAGTAGAGTAGGTGGATTTGGACTCGGGACATCTGGGTCCAAGCCCCGCCCCACAAGAAACTCAGTGGCTGGTCTGTTTCTCAGCCTAACCTGCTTCACCAAGTTGCTGAGAGGCTAAAACAGGATAACGTAGCATATATATACCTACCACAGGATAACATAGCATATATATGCCTATGAGAGTCAGTATGGTGTAGTGGTTAAGTGCGCAGACTCTAATCCGGGAGAACCGGGTTTGATTCTCCACTCCTCCACTTGCACCTGGCTGGATGACCTTGGGCAAGCTGTAGTTCTGATAAGAGCTGTTCTTGAAAAAGAGCAGTTTCTGCCAGAGCTCTCTCAGCCCTGCCGACCTCACAGGGTGTCTGTTGTGGGGAAGGGAGGGGAAAGGAAAGGAGTTTGTAATCCGCTCTGAGACTCCCTTGGGTAGTGAAGGGCGGGGTATAAATCCAATCTGCTCTTCTTCTTCTACCTGTGGGAAGCAACTGATCTGACTTCCCCCCTTCCTGCCTGTTCTCTGCCCAGAGGGGGAAAAACTTTTAAAACTCAGAGTGAAGGTTTTGCTCATTTCAAACCTCCAAAGGAAAAAAATGCATTTCTTCACGTTACCCTATATACCTGGAAGGAAAGACGGGATACAGTGTAGTCATTCTTACAAATAATACTTTCTAATTAAGTACAGCTGGCTTCTTGCTTTAAGCACCGAAGGAAGCCAAAGGCAGGGCCAGGCCACCCATACCACCATTATGGTCAGGAATGCAGGGGCTTCCATTGTTCTGTGGTTACGCAAGAAAAAAGTGGAATGTAAGCTGAGTGCAAAATCCAGCAACCTGACAATCTCTGCAATGACAAACAAGCAATTTTCCAGGTTGGTGCCTGATGAAATCTTGGGGAAAGTACCAAGGGAACACATGCAAAAAACTGCAATGCTATATAGACAAATACAAGCAAGGGGACGTGTAAGGGCTCAGGGGAGAGGAATCTTATTGAGCCAGCTTGGTGTAGTGATTAAAAGCGGCGGACTGTAATCTGGAGAACCGGGTTTGATTCCCCACTCCTCCACATGCAGCCAGCTGGGTGACCTTGGGCCAGTCACAGGTCTCTCTCAGAACTCTCTCAGCCCCACCTGTCTCGCAGTGTGTCTGCGGTGGGGTGAGGAAGGGAAGGCGATTGTCAGCCACTCTGAGACTCCTTTGAGTAGTGAAGAGCATTGAAAACAGATCAGCCAATATCATAATGCCCCTATATAAATCAATGGTGCGACCTCATTTGGAATACTGTGTGCAGTTCTGGTCACCACACCTTAAAAAGGACATTATAGCTTCAGAAAAAGTGCAGAAAGGGGCAACTCAAATGATAAAAGGGTTGGAACACTTTCCCTAAGAGGAAAGGTTAAAGCGCTTGGGGCTCTTTAGCTTGGAGAAACGACGACTGAGGGGAGACATGATTGAGGTTTATAAGATTATGCATGGAATAGAGCAGGTAGAGAAAGAAGTACTTTTCTCCCTTTCTCACAATACAAGAACTCGTGGGCACTCAATGAAATTGCTGAGCGGTCGGGTTAGAACGGATAAAAGGAAGTCCTTCTTCACCCAAAGAGTGATTAACACATGGAATTCACTGCCACAGGAGGTGGTGGCGGCGGCTACAAGCATGGACGGCTTCAAAAGGGAATTAGATAAGCATATGGAGCAGAGGTCCATCAGTGGCTATTAGCCACAAGGTAAGTGATGCTCTGTCTTCTTGGTGCTTGGGGGGGTCAACAGTGGGAGGGCTTCTAATTTCCTGGCCCCACTGGTGGACCTCCTGATGGCACCTGGTATTTCTGGCCACTGTGTGACACAGAGTGTTGGACTGGATGGGCCTTTGGCCTGATCCAACATTGGGGTATAAAACCAGAGTGGGGTATAAAACCAGCTCTTCTTCTTCCCCCTCCTCTCTCCACTATCTCCAATTTACCTCCTTCCCTCCCACTCACAGCCTCTGCAGCTTCTCCCCTTTCTTTGCTTCCTTCCCTCCCTCCCTGAAGATCCGTTGCCCCCTCTTTGGTCCATTTCCCTTTCCTCGCTCTTACTGTTGCGGGTTCAGTCTTCCCACCCTCCTCCTCATCTTTTCTGCCTCTCCCTCCCTTTTAAAGTTTAGCTGTGGCGGCCATTTTGGATTCCCTTGGCCAGCCATCGCTAGCCTTTTTGAGCCTGTGGGCAGCTCTGGAAGTCTGATGAAGCCTGGCGGGTGTCCTGTCTAGCGTGAGCTGCAGCTGAGGCAAACGCTTTCCAGGTGTGAGTCAACGCACAGCCACTGAAGAGAGCTTAAATCGTCTTTATTTAACTTCACATGCATTCAGTAGATCATTTACTCACAATCGAGCTGATAGCTGGATAGAGCATTACATCTTTCTGATCTAGGTCAATCCTATGGCCGTGGTGAGAAAAGAGATGGGCTTCCCCTCTCCTTGCAGTAAGGGTTGATGGACAAAGAAACGGAAAAGAACAATAAAACTCCTATCTTTGCGCCTCTGAGCTCAGGAAATTACTCTTAATGAGCCAGTCAGAGGGAAGCTTCTGGGACCCCTAACTGTGGACTCCAATTCCCAGGTGCAACTACTCTTAAAGGTACATTAACGCTGGCTGGGGGTAGCACAGCGGGCGCAGCCACAAAATGGCTGCCACATTAGGTGGAGCTAGCCAGGAAATGGCTGCTGTGGCTAACCTTCAGTCACACATTACGTGCCAACAAACATGACTGACTGACAGTCACACAGGGAAGATCCTTGTGCTGTGGTGGCAAGCTGCAGCCAAAGCAAGGTTTTTAAAAATCTGCACAGCCAATCACATTTTGCCTTGCAGCCCTGACCTGCATAGCCCCGGCAAGCACGATCTCGTCAGGTCTAGGAAGCTACGCAGGGTCGCCTCTGGCCAGTACTCGGAAGGAAGACCTCCTTGGAATACCAGAGGCAGGAGGCAGGGGCAGGCTTTATTCAGCCACCTCTCTGAATATCCTCTAGGCCCCGAGTAAGGGACAGTCACCAGAGGTCACCATGACCTCCAGGTGCACACACACTCACATGCACTCACACACACACACACACACATGCACATATTTTTAAAAATACAAAAATACAAAAAAAATACCAGGAAGGGTGTCAGCGGATGCTGTGGTGCCCATGGTCACCATGTTGGGGGACTCCTGAGCAAGGCATCCACAGTTGCCTAGGCAACCAAAAGCGGCTGCTGAGATCTCAAGAGGGAATCTTGTGAAATCTAAGCAGTTTAAAAACCAGTTTCGTTCTTTTGCCTCCTTCTATTTTTAAAATTTTGATATTGGTCTGCCCCTGGCCCCATTGTATAGATTTTTATCCACATTCTGAGACCAGATTCAGAATTAGATACATAGATAAAATCATGGACTTCCATTGATCTTAGCAGGTGAGGGTTCAGTGCTCAATAATCCTTCTGACCCTTATATTATACAGAACAAAATATATGCTAACCTGCTTCATTTACATAATGTAGGTACTGTCAGCAAGCTGCCATTGTGTTCTGTGTTACCTGTACGGCTGTACAGTTCATTCCCCCCCCCCTGCCTGCTAGCTTGTATTTTACTCTGCTGTAACGCTGAAGCCAAACATCTGGAGGACGTGGTGTAGGAGGTGAGCTTGAATGCTAGCTTGTTGCTTTTAGAGCCTGGGAACTGCACCTGTGTTATGTCTGGAGATAGTAGTGTTCCCAGGGATTGAGCGCGCAACCGTTTCCTTTACCCGCCAGAGGGAAAGTGATCCATTGGTTCGGTACCTGGTTCAAATCCCTTTATTATATTTGCCCTGGCTGTTTGTACCCATTCCTAACAAAGGACTTGTTTGAGTATCTTTCCAAAGCTTTGAAATAAATTTTGCTTTTCTGAAACGTGGATTTATTCTCGATGCTTGGGGATCCAACAGGTACACTGTGGGATTTAATTTACCTTGGTGATGTAGAATTATAACAAAAAACTGAACACGTGCTAAAACCCAAAACTCTTTTTGTAGCAGGAACTCCTTTGCATGTAGCCAGTCCTCCAAGAGCTTACAGTAGCCCCTGTAAGAGGAGCTCTGTAAACTCTTGGAGGATTGGCTACATTAGGGGTGTGTCGCCTAATATGCAAAGGAGTTCGTGCTACAAAAAGAGCCCTGCTAAAACCCACAAACTGAAACCCTGTATAAGGAGGCACCTTTTGCCTGCGCTCACCCTCCCCATCTACACATCTACCTAGATTGCCCGAAAGGGTACAGGCAAGACAGAAAGGAAAAAGAGGAAGGACGAAAACCTGTTACATCATACCTCCGGCCATCGACTGGAAAACAGCCGCGCTGACCTTGGACAGGTAGGAGGGTTCCGATGAGAGTGGGCGCATCTCGTTGAAAGTGTCAGCGCTGTAGACGTGGTCGGTTCCAAACTCCTTGATCAGTTCTTTTAGGAAAAGGGTCCCGATGACCTGGAACATGGGATCTTCAGGCGACAGGAGGTAGGTGCACGAGCAGGCACAGTCAAAGTGGCTCCAGCTTCCCAGACGTGTCGCATTGAGCCGGGGGAAAACCCTGCAGTGTGCAAATGAAATTTGTAAAGAAACTCTAGCGCTAATGTCTATCTTACAAGTACTCCTTCCATAGGACCTAGGCTGCGGTCAGACGTGCCATTTGGTGCGGTCGAGAAGCGCTCCTATTCCATCTGTTGGCATTTGGCATGGAGTTGCTCAATCACACATCCCAGTATAATCTGTTTCGCTGCAGGCGCAGCCCGTTACTGCGCAATCAGACGGCACGTTGGGGCGAGTGTTTTTTTTGTTTTGGTCTTTTTGTGTGCATGTGCATAAACGAGGAATCAAACCCACTCATGAAGAGTTCTCCATGGAGTTCTCCATGGACTGATTATGCGGCTATGCGCATATCACTAAGCGGGGGGGGGGAATGGCCCCAAGTCCTGATCTGAAACAGACCCATGGGAGCCACTATTCGCCCACTGGGGGAATTTACAAGTACTGATGGCTAGACGCAGGTTTCCCCAATGAGGCAAATAGCCTCTCCCTCGGACCACTTCAATTTTGGAAAACAGAGCAAAGGATGAAGGCTAAATCCCCTACTCCTCGTGTCCCGTGGCCCTCAATTAGGCCCAATTGCACTTGGGGATTGTGTTCCTAGCACGGCACTCCAGGCATACTCAAAGTCCTTGTGGTGGCCACATGTGCACCATGGGGACTTTTGATCGTGTGAATTGGCCCATAATTTGCAAAACACAGCAGGAACCATAATGTGCCCTTGTGGCCCTCAGTACAAACGGAAAATGATGCACCACCTGTAGTCATATTTGCTGCATTCCATGTGATTCTCCCTGGGGTGGCTCCAGCCACCTCTTTCACTCTGTCTCACCTTACTAGAACTCTTGTCCCATGTGGCTTTTGAACCTGCAGGTCCCCTGATTCTCAGCCTAGCTGTGGCCAAAGGGGATGCTTCCTTCCTTTTTCACAGCAGAAAATCTGCTTGGATCCATAAGAACATAAGAGAAGCCATGTTGGATCAGGCCAATGGCCCATCCAGTCCAACACTGTGTGTCACACAGTGGCCAGAAATACCAGGTGCCATCAGGAGGTCTACCAGCGGGGCTAGCAATCCAGAAGCCCTCCCACTGTTGCCCTCCAAGCACCAGGAATACAGAGCATCACCGTCCCACATATAGTGTTCCATCCATACCTTGTGGCTAATAGCCACTGATGGACCTCTGCCGCCCTGAGCCCTGCCCGTGGGGAAAGGAGCAGGATATAAGTTGAATAAATGAATAATAAATATGTTCATCCAATCCCCTCTTGAAGCTGTAGTCATCAGTACTTCCCTAGTTCCACCACCATAGGCTGTAAAACACAGCCAGATCTCTGGCCAGCTTCTCACCATTCCCCAGAGTGCTTAACACTTTTCTAGGAGCACAGCAAGGACTCAAAACAGCCTCTCCTATGCGCCAACCATACCCTTCCCAGCAGCCTCAGTTAATGCCCTGACCTGGATAGCCCAGGCAAGCCCAATCTTGTCAGATCTTGGAAGTGAAGCAGGGCCGACCCTGGCTAGTATAGCACCTGGATGGAAGACCTCCAAGGAATACCAGGGCTGGGAGGCAGAGGCAGGCTACTCAAGCCACTTCTCTGAATGTCCTCCATGCCCCAGTAGGAGTCACCAGAGGTCGCCCTGACTTCCAGGCACGGGCATGCACACACACACAAAATAAACACACACACGCACACAAAAGACCACCATCCACAGTTAAAACACGGGCAAGACTTGCCTTAAAATGCCATGGGGGATGTGTCCAGAGAAGGCGGGCAGCACCGTCAACATTCCCAGGGAACGCATTCTCTCCAGGATCCTATACTGGGAATGCAAAGAGAACAGGCTGGGGCAGTGCAAAGAGGTCCTGGGGGGGGGGGGGTATCTGTATTGTGCCTCCCCTTAGTAGCAGACCACAAAAGGCATGTCCTCCCCGACTTAGTAGTTGCCTATTGAGCACATTTCATCTTCACTCTCCGGGCAAGGCGCTCTGAATGATACATGGCTCTCCCTTCCTCACAATAACCCTGTGGATTAGGCTGTGAGAGAGTGTCTACCCCAAGGTCACCGAACAAGTTTCCATGGCAGAGCGAGGAACTGAACCCAGGCCTCCTGGGACCTAGTCCAACACTCTAATCACTACACCAAACAGAACAAAGTCTGAGTCCAGTGGTACCTTTAAGATCAACAAAGTTTAATTCTGGGTCTAAGCTTTCTTGGGCACGCACACTTCTTCAGATACCACACAGATACTCCAGCACTGAATAATTTCAGTTTGTTTATCCTGCCTTGTCCCCCTCATGGGGCCAGAAAGTGGCTTACAAAAATACAATTAAAAATAAGAAACGGGGGAAGCTGACGGGGGGAGCTAGGAGCTGCACCACTTGGACATCAGCCTGGGTTCATTCAAAACTATCAGCTGTCCGTGCTATTTTGCTGGGGAAAAGAGCCTCGCCCCACTTTGCTTCAGAACCTCTTGCCGATCGGTGAGGTTACAGTGCTCAGACACATCCGAAAGGGTCCTGTCGTTCTCGGAGCAATACTGTCTGCCCATCGACTGATTTTTATTAACGTGAATTGCCCTGAGAACTGTTACAGTTGAAAAGCAGGACATTAATATTATTTGCAGATACGTAAACCAAGAAACTAAGAGTGCGGGAGGGGGCAGGAAAAGGCAGGAGGTTGAAAACAGCAGCACCACCTCTTAGTTTACCTAGTCAGTTTGTGACTGAGACTAGATTTGTACTAGGAAGTCATACTCTGGGCCACAGCAGGCATGGTGTCGGCAGCACTGTTCCCTCTAAGCTGAGTTAGTGTGAGCTAGCTCACCGTTTTTTAGCCTCCAGCTCACACATTCTTGTCCTAGCTCAGGAAGGATGGCTCCAGAGCAAACGAATTTATGCAGCAGCCGAATCGCTCGCTCACAACTTTAATGCCAGTTGCTCACAGAGTCAAATTTTTTCTCACAAGACTACACAGCTTAGAGGAAGCATTGGTCGGCAGCCATGTTTTGTCTTTCTGCATGACTGCTTTGTTCATCTGTGTACAAAGCAGAGGGTGAGGAAGGTGCTGGGTAGAATCTTGACATCCAAAACGACACAGGGGTGTGAGTGAAGGGAGCAGGACTCTCACTGTTCTCCAGCCTCGACTGAATCACCTCAGGAACTTTTCAGCCAGTCCAGCTCATTTTCGGTGCTGGGAAAAGGATGGGAGACAAGTGCCTGAGGGAACGTTATACAGAGCGCCCAGGTCTGCTTTTTTGTGTATGCCTTGTCATGGCTGGTTATAGAATGACACCTTAGAACATCCATGATGCCCTGACTACTGTGGTTTTGGAGGACTTAAAAGTTTCCATTGTATGTGACAGCCTTGCTCAGCATTCCTGAAAAATACAGACTGTGGAGATTTTGGAGGTCACCCTCTCCTGTCTGAAGGAGACAATCTTATCTGCTGACACTGTTTATACCAGTAGAGTCACAACATCCTAGCACGTTGTTGTGGTGAAGCTTTGTGGAAAGTTTTCATGAGCTTTTAGCTTAAAAGTGGGGGAAGAATCAACTAGCAGGACAGAGCCTGAAATGATGCCAAAGAGTCTGCTGTACTTTTTATTCATACATCCTTAAAAACTGCCACTTATTTTTATAGATACACTAGGAAAAAGGCCCGTTGTGGAAATAAATACAACGATCTCTAGAAAGAGGCTCTGGGCAGGTGCCCTGGCCTTGGACACTCAGTGTCAATTTGCTGTTTTGACCTCAACAGGGTATAATGACACTGAGTCCATCATTTTCTCCAGAGGAACTGATCTCTGCTACCTAAAGAACAGTTGTAATTTTGAGGGATCTCCAGCCCTCACCTGGAGATTGGCAATGATGGTTCTCCAGAAGGGAATGGTTGGTTTGGAGGGTGGAGTCTATGGCTTTGTACCCGTCTGAGGTCCCACGCCTCCTGAAACCTCACCCTCTCCAGGCTCCATCCCTCACATCTCCAGGAATTTCCCACCTGGAGTTGGCAACTCTATCTCCTTCCCAGCCAAGCATCAACCTACCTTTATTTCCCCCTCACTCTTCAGCTTTCCACCCCCCACACACCTGCAGCCTCTCCCATGCTCTGAAGCCCTGACTGCTACGTCACATTGGCTGTCATACGGGGGCCACCTCAGCAGCATATAAGGATACAGAGCCCACCATTTTCTCCAGGGGAACTGATCTCTACCATCTGGAAAGCAGTTGTAATTCTGAGTGATCTCCAGCCCTCACTTGGAGATTGGACACATTTTACCTCAGAACAGCAAACTGATTAGAATGTTGGAGGTAAGACTCAAGCAATGCAGCCAGTGGATAGGGACAGATTCTGAGTGACACACCAGAGCGCCAACCAATTCCGGAGTGTGTGGAATGTTCTAGAGAAGTGCCACCACCATTCGACTTTTATATATAAGGGAGATATGCTTTTACAATAAAAAAACCACAAAAAGGGCTCAACGCTTTGGATCCTCTCTCGATTCTGTAGGAGAATAATACTATTTAAATTCTAGCAAATGAGCTAACTGGATAGTGTGATGGCTTCCTAAATCCTGGCCTGATAGCCTCCACCAAAAGGGATGTCAGGCTCAACACAATGTCTACTTTACAGGTTAGCACAAAGATGGCTGCCGCTACGAATGTATCTATTTTGGAGCTTGGCCAGCCTGCGAGACCAGTTCTTACCAAAGTTGGCTGAGGCAGCAGTGCGTGTTTATATGACTACCAACTGAGGTAAACGGAAGGAGAGTTTGTGAGGTACTGGGAGGAAAAGCTGCTCCAACATGTCACAGCTTTAGCTCACAGCCAAGGCTAGCTACCTGCAAATAGAGCTGCTTCAGGTGCCAGGAGAGAGGCAGCGGCCCTGCCCAGGTATGCAGGTTCCCCATGCGGTTCCAAGCGAGGAAGGCCGGGCCTGTGAAATACTCATTGATCTCCGACTGGTTCAGTCCCAAAGACAAATACACCTGGAGGGAGACAGAGGGCAATTTATTTATTTAGATATTTATACCCAGCGGGGACCCAAAGCAGTTTACAATATCCTTCTGTCAGAACCCACAGCTAACAACGAAGTACACGCATTCAGGAACGGTTATACTTTTATTGCAAAGCTATAGATGCAGTAACACAGGCACTGTTAGGAATGGCCACAGCCACTAGAACATAATAGGATATAGGGTATTCGTATGCACCCCCCATGGCATGGGCCAATTAGGTACCCTCCCGCACGCGGGACAAGTTAGAAACCGTTAGCTGGCTAAAGCTGGGAATTAGGAGTCTCTCACGGTACACAGGAGACTTCCAGACAACACAACCTCCTCCTGCACATCTGTAGAGATAAGCGTTTCAGCAAAGGCATAACAGCAGGGATAGGAATGCAATAGCACTTAACAAGACACAGAATGAACTCCCCAACCCCCATGGCAGCATAGCTGACACCTTCTCCCCTTCGTCAATTTACACCTACAACCCTGTGAGGCATGTTAGGCTGACCAAGTTACCTGCCCAAGGTCACCCAAGCAAACTTCTACGACTGAGTAGGGATACAAACCTGGGACTTCCAGATCTTGAGGGCCAAACTACACATTAGTGTTTTAAATAATTTGGTTTGGGTTCCACATATTTCCACCTGGGCATGTGGGAACAGCAAAAATCTGGAAGTAACTCCCACTTTCCAGGGGTTTTTTGGTGCAGGAAAAACAGCGGGGTGGGAGACAGCCAGGAGCCCCCCCCCCCCCCCCGCATTATGGTGTCCTGAGCACTTTTGTGCTTTTTCTTTTAAGAAGCCATTTCTTTTAAGAAGCCACACACAGCTGTGGGTGTTGGCAGAATAACTAACACAGCAAGGGTGCACAACCTGATTAAAGATAAAGGCTTATTCCTATACTAGATAGGAAAGAGGAGAGACAGAGATAGGTTCCTAACTACATCTCGAGCTGAGACAGAGGGAAAGACTGAGTGAAGGACTTCCAAGAAGAAGGGGGAAATTGCCCTAAGAGTAGCAACTTGGAGACAGACAAGGAAGGACACTCAACAGAAGAGAGAAAGTGCTATCCTCACTATCCTAATTGTCTTCTTGCTGTCCCCTGGATGGTCTTCTTCTCTTCTTTACACACCAGACATTGCCTTTTCCAACACTGGGGGATCTGAGTTGGGAACCTGAACCCAACACTCTTTAAAAACACTAATGTGTACTTTGGCCCTAAGTCTTGTCATTCTAGTCACCACACCACACTGAATAAGAAAGACCTCAGCATATACACCCTAAATAGCCAAAGCTGACAGTTGGTTACAAAACTCCCAACCACATCAACCCTCATTGCAGAGAGGGGGTGGCAACAGCGGGGCGGGAGGACTCTCTCTGCAGGGGGACACTCTATGCAGGAAATTTAGCAACAAATGTAATGAGAAGCAGACTAAAGCATTTTGGAGGTTAGAAATAAGGTTTGGACCTGAAGCAGTTCATCAAGGCTACAGTTTCATTGTACAGCTTATTGGTTTACCAAGACATGTTGTGAGCCACCCTGAGCCCACTTGCAGGGTACAGTGGGATAAAAATCAAATCAAATAATAAAAAAATAAAAAATAAACCTCTTGAGAAGCTCAGTTTTCTTTTATTCTAAACAGGCTTTGGACCTTATATGGATGAAAACCCTTACTGCTGACTTGGGACAGCCGGTGGTCAAAACGCCAAATGCACAAAAAGGGGGAGAAAAAAACTTCCACCCAGAAAACCCAGGTAACCCAGAAGGCTGACAACAGGCCTAATGGAAGGACGATCTTGGTCCCTGGCGTTAGCTGTTGGACCCACTGGGTCCTAGCATCACCTCCATCCCAGGAGAACATCAGCAAAGGAGAATCAGATCCGGATACCAACGCCTGTCCATAGTTCATTTTTCAGTTCTAGCACTATCCAACTGAAACCACACTCCTGCCCATCTTTCTTCTCCCTTCCCTCGTGCGCTTTGTCATTACAGTCCTGAAACCCGAGGACCCCGCCCGCACCTTATCCTCAGTTACTGTGCCCGCCTTCAGCTTTGTGTACTGAATTTTAATTTCTGTGAGCTGCTTTGGGATTGTTGTTTAAATCTGCAAAGCGGAGGGTTTTTTAAAAAATACATAAAATAAAACAAAAACAACAAATGAATCAAACAAAACACAAATTGGATACTCCACCCGCTGCCAGATTGCTTCCTGGCCGGTGAATGCTAGAGCCATGTTGATGCCGTGGAGGGCCATCCAATCGATCTCTTGTTCCCACCGTTCCCAGCTCCACCAGACGTAGGAGTAGCTCTGAGTGCAAACATTTTGGTAGAAGCGGAACCTGGGAAAGAAAGGATAATATAGTTACCAAAGGCTTTGGATCTGCCTTCCTAGGCAGCTGGTGTCTTTAGTCACTTGCTTGAGCCATCTAAAGCAGTTCGCCGCCCGTACACTTTTCCTAAGATACATCTGCTCATCTTTTTCAGATGGCCAGGTCTGAAAAAGTGAATGGGGAAACCTTTCCATGCTGCAGGGCATTGAACTCTTTTGGTCTCATCCAGCTTCATCGTTCTGATTTTTAAGTGTTCTGCTTTTATCCCATGGAACTCTGGGAGGTGTAGTTCCTGAAGGCAACTAATTAATCCATCGGATAATGCCGGACCCTTTTGCAGAACCACTGTTCCCAAAGCCAAAGGAATAGCATGCTCCCGTGTGGGTGGCAAAGGTGAGCTTAAAACAGAAAGGGCAACGGACTACCTGGTGTAGCTTTGCACATTAAACAAAGCTGTTGTTGTATTTGAACTGTGAAAGGCTGCATCAATTACTACTTTTATACAGAGCAGAGGTGTCAAACTCATTTGTTACGAGGGCCGTATCTGACATAAAAGTTACTTTGCCAGGCCTGCCCATGTCTGCCATAAAATGAAATGCCAGGTACCGGAGATATAAACTTTATAAATGACACAGGTAAACCCAATTAATAATATTATTTTTTACTCAAAATGCAAACAAAAGCAAATGATTCCTAGGAATGAAAGCAATTGATTTACGGGGGAATCCACAAAAGCCCCGATAAATGTATTTAATCTTATGGAAAACTAGTTTTTTTTTAAGGGATACAACACCCATACCCAAGCAATTTCATTTCTTGACAGCTCTGATCACACTTCACTGTGTGTGACTGCACACCCACTCCCCCCCAGCAGCCTCCTGCCTTCCCTCCCTCACACCAGTTGCTCATGGGCTAGATAAAAGCCCTAGACGGGCCGGTTTCAGCCCCTGGGCCATATGTTTGACACCCCTGAAACAGATTAAAATGTGGAATTTGCTGCCACAGGATTTAGTGATGGCCACAGGAACAGCCATCTTTAAACGGCAATTAGATAGATTCGTCCAGAGGAACTGGTTGGTCCCCGTGTTTATTTCGTGATGATCACAGGAACAGCCATCTTTAAAAGGCGATTAGATTCATCCAGAGGAACTGGTTGGCCACTGTGTTTATTTTGCGAATGGCCACAGGAACAGCCATCTTTAAACGGCAATTAGATAGATTCGTCCAGAGGAACTGGTTGGTCCCCGTGTTTATTTCGTGATGATCACAGGAACAGCCATCTTTAAAAGGCGATTAGATTCATCCAGAGGAACTGGTTGGCCACTGTGTTTATTTTGCGAATGGCCACAGGAACAGCCATCTTTAAACGGCAATTAGATAGATTCGTCCAGAGGAACTGGTTGGCCACAGGATGTGGGATTAGATGGACTATTGCTCTGATCCAGCAGGGCTCTTCTTATGTTCTTAATGCAATGCCACAATTCACAAGGCTGCACAAGTAGTGCCTTTGCACAGTCAAGGGCAGCTATATCATTTTTATCATTTTTAGGGAGTGTTGTCCTACATTTAGGGTTTTCTTCCTGTTTGAGTTAATAACAGTCTCTCACTGGGTTGTCTTCAGGACAAAAGGTAGAATGTTGCAAGCCATTGGGGGGGGGGGGAAATGAGGCCACTGTGTTTATTTCATGATGGCCACAGGAACAGCCATCTTTAAACAGCGATTAGATAGATTCTTCCAGAGGAACTGGTTGCCCACTGTGTTTATTTCGTGATGGCCACAGGAACAGCCATCTTTAAATGGCGATTAGATAGATTCGTCCAGAGGAACTGGTTGGCCACAGGATGTGGGATTAGATGGACTATTGCTCTGATCCAGCAGGGCTCTTCTTATGTTCTTAATGCAATGCCACAATTCACAAGGCTGCACAAGTAGTGCCTTTGCACAGTCAAGGGCAGCTATATCATTTTTATCATTTTTAGGGAGTGTTGTCCTACATTTAGGGTTTTCTTCCTGTTTGAGTTAATAACAGTCTCTCACTGGGTTGTCTTCAGGACAAAAGGTAGAATGTTGCAAGCCATTGGGGGGGGGGAAATGAGGCATAAATGATGTAAATAAAATAAAATAGAAATAAAGAGTTTGTTCTTTGCTGCCTTAGGAAGCAGGCAAAGCCCCCTGGGTGATGGCTCTTCTAGAATTCCCCGGCTCTCCGTGGGAACCCAGGGCTGACACACCAGCAGCGTCTCCTGTTTTCATGTGGAATGGAGAACCAAGGTCACACGAGGCTCTCCATAAACCCTGCCAGCATCAATGTTCCTTACAAGCCAGGGGATGGCTTCTCTAACGAGCCCCCCTCGTCCCCCCCCTTCAAAAACGTCAGGGCCAACTGAGCTGACCTTGGAAAGAACAAGACCAGCAGATTGACGTGACTGCCAACACGCAGAAAGCACAACGGCACAGACTGGATGTGGCTGTCCCGATGTTCACTTGCACCGCAGGGAAGGCTAGATGCGGCGGAACAAGGGAGAAGGAAGTGAAAGAGCCACTCCCCACCCCCAAACTGCTTGGAAACCCTCCATGACCCCGATTCCCACCAAAGAGTCTCAATTTGAGGTCACTTACCGCTGAGAATGTGCCAGCTTTGTACTGAACTTCCTAAAAATAGGGAGATGCTCAGTATTTTTTGCCTACTCTAGTTAACTTTGAATATCAATATCCTGTTAGTTTTTTTGTTGTTTTTTTCCACATAATGCTAGGGGCTATACAAAAGACACCATTCCTTTTTGGACAGAGTTACCACCCACATTTGAGTAGGCGTCTCCCAATTCTGCATCAAGATTAGCTTTGGACAAGAGCCTTGAAACTTTCTATGTAGTCCGGAGAATGTAATGGCTATGCCGCTGTGTTTGCATTGGCCCAACAGAAACCGGAAAAAGTATTTCTAGGCCAGGAGTCTGCAACGCGGCAAGTGTTTTCGGGAAGTGGGTGGGGCCAAGTAGGGCTTTTGCCCAGCAAGGCTTCTGATCGACTGCTGGAGATTTGATTGGCTGTGCAGATTTTTTGAAATTTTGCTTTGACAGCACCTGCCACCACAACACAGGGATCTGCACTATGTTACTGATGTCAAGCTGCGGCAACCATTTTGTGGCTGGCTCCGCCTCCCGTGGCAGCCATTTTGTTGTTGCACCCACCAGAATTCCAAATGAGCCTGCAGGCTCAAAAAGGTCGGTGACCCCTTTTCTAGGCTAACATTAACTTATAATACAATCAGGTACCAACCCACAAATGGTCTGCATGGGATTTATGACTATTATTACCCACTTTCTAGATGAGGGAAGTAAGACTGAGGGAACTCACTTTCCCCAACGACTACACTGGGATATTAATAATTATTGTATTTTAAAAGCAGCATCAATATCTATAGGTCTTTACATGAGCAGAACCATGTCCCATGTACATTTTTATCCCACCTTTCCTCCAAGGAGCTTAGTGGCATTGTTCTGTGCTTCTCCATTTTATCCTCACAACAACCCTGTGAGGTAGGTTAGGCTGAGATGGGGACTGGCCCAAGGTCACCCAGCAAGCTTCCACAGCAGAGAGGAGCTTTGAACTCAGTTTTTCCATATTCCAGACTGACACTATAACTGCTACACCAAGCTGAGTCCCAAATCTAGCTTTAACACCAAGAGGGTAATGGCTAAGAGACTGAACCGATGCCAGAAGGCAATATCAGAGGAATGCCCAGTTATTGTCCCTCTGCAGTAATTGGTTGGCCACTGTGCCAGGCAGGATGTTGGAGGAGGAGGAGAGTTGGATTTATACCCTGCCCGTCACTTGGAGTCTCAGAGTGGCTTACAATCTCCTTCCTTTCCCCTCCCTACAACAGACACCTTGTGAGGAAAGTGGTATTGAGAGAGCTCTGAGAGAACTGTTCTTGAAAGAACAGGTCTGAGAGAACTGTGACTGACCCAAGGTCACCCAGTTCTCCAGATTAGAGTCCGCCGCTCTACATCAAACTGGCTCTCTGGACTGGATGGAACACTGGTCTGATCCAGCAGGGCTCTCTTTCTGTTCTTATCCAGGAGGCCACCTGGTCAAATTTCATTTCGGCCATGAACTCAACAGAGGGCTTTAGCCTCCGTGCCTGTTGATGGGATTTCTGGGGGCACCTGGCCAGACACTGAAAAAGGAGGATGTGGTACTCGACAGGCCATCAGCTTGATCCAGGAGCACTCTTTGCATGCTCTAAAAGGGGTTGGTATAAGGCTAACACACACACCCCCATGCACTACATGTATTCTAGAAGGATATGCTAAAATACAGTGGCTGGGGTTTAAACCTACTTGGAAGGGCTGCCTGGAACTCAGAACCAGCCTTTTAATCTCCAAGCCCTTCCCAGCCACTCTTGATTTTTGAAGTAACAATACTGGTGCACAGGGAAGGAAAACAGAGTGTATTTTTTAAAATATATATATTTATTTGTTAGCAAGCGACAGTGGCAAGATGAACTTTGGCACCTTATTGCTGGATTTAGGAGAATTTACTTACATATCACAAAACTCTGCAAAAGCTTTCCAGAGCTGATTTTGTCGTGTTTTGGTTAGTCCTAATTTTTTTTAAACCCAAAAACTATTGTACAGCTTCTTCATAGATAGAGACTTTAGGCCTTTCACAGAAACCCAACAAAGGTCCCTGCCACATGGCAGGAAAAACGACGGGCGAAGTGCGGCTAATCTGAGCCGCACCAAAGTTGAGACACCGTGGCGGGATCCCATGGATCCCCTGAGCCGCGGCGCCGTCGCTCCCCAGCATGATCAGATGCCGGGGAGAAAGTGACGGTGGGAAGGGGAGGCTAGCGAACTGCGCATGCTCATACATGCGCAGTTCGGCCAGGAGCAGGGGATGCCCCAGCGCAAGGACGCACCGGCGATCCCACGGCCGCACTTGCCGCGGCCCTTCAGGATGAACCACCCAGGTAGGTGGTTCTTTTTTGGTGTGGGATTTTGGGCGGGAGGGACGGATCAGGGACGGCCGGGCAACGCTTCCCAGATGTTGCCGTGGGATCGCGCCCATTTGCCGCGCATCCTGTTCCGTACCTCTCCCGGCCCATTTCCTCGCGTGTGACCGGGGCCCACAACTGCTTTCTGTACATGAGCACCTCATAGATTTCCATCTTATCACAGAGTTGTTGAAATGCTCAGTCCATTCAAACTTACTTTGTGTTCTGGACATGCTCAGAGGTGCTCTTTGTACTCCCCACATGCCCAAGCCGAGACCTGATGTGCCATCTGTTCAGCAAGTTAATACAGGCAACAATAATGTATCTTCAGGATAAAGCCACCACATATGTTCATAATCTGCATCAACAATATCACAATACAAAAACAAGGATGTTGTATGAACATACAAAAAAGTTGGTATGTTTATTATGAATGGATTGAGTGCTACTAAAACAGAATATGCAAGGTTATGGAAAAGATTCTAAACCAAAAGGAATATATAGAACTATTACAACAACCGGTGTTAAAGAGCTAGAAGAGAAGAACAAGAAAGGAAGAACAAGAGGTCTGTTTCAGAAGATCCATGAAATCAAGGGGGAATTTAAAGCATAGTTAGGCATGCTGGAAGATCAGCCTGGAAATACATTAATTGAACAGGACAAAATAAAGAAAAGATGGGAACAACACAGTGAAGAACTATGCAGAAGAGATGAGAAGATGACAGATTCCTTCAAAGAAGAAACTTTTGCAGAACCACCTTATTATTTATTTATTATTATTATTTATTAAATTAAATGTATCAAACGCCCTCCCCAGTAAAACCAGGTTCAGGGTGGTGTACAATAAAGTCGTATAAAAGATCAATACAACAAGTTAAAATTTACATAAAGAAATAAAAACATAAAAATAATCTGATTAACTGCTTACAGATGGTGCTAAAATCCAAGCCATGCTGCTATCTCGTCAGAAATGGGCGGGGGCAGGGGTCGTTTCGTAGAAAAAGAGCTAGGGGAACTCATTAGCATAACTCATTAGCATATGCCACACCCCCTGACATCACCGGAAGTGTGTCATAAGGCCACACCCCCTGACATTACCAGAAGTGTGTCATAAGGCCACACACCCCGCCCCCAACGGTCCCGGCCGCCGCCACCAGCCTTGCAGCTCCACTGCCGAGTCCCATGAGGGGCCCGGCGGTGGACCTGCAAGGCCGGCAGGAGTGAAAGGAAGCCCTGCAAAGGCCCTCCCTGGCCCCAGGCAGGCAGGGGTGGGGAGAGGCAGGGAGGAAGCAACTTATCCTCCCTCTTCTCCTGCCTCCTCCTGGCTGAATGAGGGCCGGAAGCGGGGCGGCCGGAAGCAGGGGGCGGGGCTTCGTCATGTGCCCCCCCGTACCTCACCCGGGGGAACTGCGATCCCCTGCGACCCCCCCCGAAATGACCTCTGGGCGGGGGAGAAATGGAAAGTGGAAGTGCCAAGACTGAACCGTCGCTGGCCTCAACCAAATGCCTGGTGGAACATCTCTGCCTTGCTTGCCCTGCAGAACTGTAAAATATCCCACAGGGCGTATATGTTATTCAGCAGAGAGTTCCACCAGGTCGGAGCCAGGGCAGAGAAGGCCCTGGCTCTGGTAGAAGACAGTCGGATGTCTCTCGTGCTGGGGACCACCAATAAGTTCTGGTATACTCTTCTGGGGGTATACCAGGAGAGGCAGTCCTGGAGGTACGTAGGTCCCTGAACGTTAAGAGCCTTAAAAGCCTTTAATTTTAGAAAGTGAAGTGAAAGCTGCACTCAAAGCAATTAGGAGAAAGAAATCACTAGGAAAAGACAGGGTATCAATAATGCTATTTCAGGTCATTAAAAGCAAAGATATGTCAACAAATACAGAAAACAAAACAATGGCCCATAAACTGGAAAACTCAATCTGCATTTCAGTTCTGAAAAAAGGAGACATCAAAGACTACAGCAGCTATCAGACCATTGCATTAATCTCCCACACAAGTAAAGTGATGCTAAGAATCTTACAACAAAGACTGTTACCGTATACGGAATGAGAAATACCAGATATTCAAGATAAATTCAGAAAAGGAAGAGGTACAAGAGATTATATTGCAAATTTATGGTGGTTACTGGAACCTATGAGATAATTTCAGAAAAAAATCAGCTTGTGTTTCATAACTTACAGCAAAGCTTTTGAGTATAAAAGAAGTGGGTGTGTCACAACGTGTGATTGTTTTGATGTGCAAACTCTGGATAAGATGCTACTGTTGGGACAGAATATGGAGAAATGGGTCAGACAAGGATGTATTTTATCTCCCTATCTGTTCAATTTATATGCAGAACATATCATAAGGAAGGCGGAATTAGATTTAGATGAAGGTGGAGTGAAAACTGGTGGAAGGAACAACAACAATCTGAGATATGCAGATGACACCACATGACCGGCAGAAAATAGTGAAAGCTTGAAACGACTACTGATGAAGGTTAAAGCAGAAAGTGCCAAAGCAGTAGTACAGATGAACATCCAGAAGGCAAAGTAATGACTACTGAGGAATTACACGGCTTCAAATATGATGACGAAAAACTTAACAGTGTTCAAGATTTTCTATTCCTTCGCTCCACCATCAATCAAATGAGAGACTGCAACCAAGAAATCAGGAGACTGAGAACGGGAAGATAAGAGAAGGAGAAATTGGATTTATACCCCGCCCTTCACTTGGAGCCTCAGAGTGGCTTACAATCTCCTTCCCTTCCTCTCCCCATAAGAGACACCCTGTGAGGTAGGCAGGGCTGAGAGAGCACTGAGAGAACTGCTCTTGAGAGAATAGTTCTGAGAGAACTGGGACTGACCCAAGGTCACCCAGCTGGCTGCATGTAGAGCAGTGGGGAAATCAAACCCAGCTCCCCAGATTAGAGTCCACCGCTCTTAACCAGTGCAAACTGGCTCCATGAAGGGCATCCATGAAGGATGTAGAAAAGAACCTTAAGCGTACAGAAGAAGTCTCACTGGCAACCAAGTTCCAAGATAACCCATACTATAGTATTCCCCATTAGTATGCATGAGTGTGAAAGCTGGACAATGAACAATGCTAACTGGAAGAAAGCTGATTCATTAGAAAAGTTCCGTTGGAGGAGAGTTTTGCGGATACCGTGGACCGCCAACAAGACAAATGGGTTCCACATCTCCCTAGAAGCTAAAATGACCAAACTGAGGTCACATTATGAGAAGTCTGAAGGCAGCAAGAAAAGAGGAAGACTCAACATGAGATGGATTGACTCAGTCAAGGAAGCCACAAGGGCCCTTTGTTCGCAAGGCATGAGCAAGGCTGTTAACTCTGGGCACTCTGCACAAGCACTGAATGCGTGGATTATGACACGTGATTATTATGACAACACTTAGCAGGACTGTAGACATGACTGCCACTAGGGCAACAAAGGCGGCCCTGATTCAGAGTCAGGGGCTTGAGACAGGAGAGTGGCTGGAACTAACAGGAAATACAGCCCTGGCAGAACAACAGCAGGCTGTAGGATTTCAAGGTAGAAACTGCCCTGGAGACAGCTCAGGGTAACAGACGGCAGAAGAAATGAATCCACAGAGGACACATCAGCTCCATTTGGATTATAAAGGACCATCCAAAATCAATTTTCTGATAGCAGCCAGCCAGTCAGTCATGTGCTGTGGGGGAACAAAATAGCCATGTCTACTTCCTGGTCATGTTCCCTAGCAGCTGCATGGCCAAATATGTACTTTTCCTGATTGTGGAAGGCACATTTCCGGGTTTTATGGCCTGGAGCCAATTGACAACTTCTGTCTTAAAAGTACAATTATTCCTCCTGAACAAAGTTTGAGTCCAGTGGCACCTTTAAGACCAATGAAGTTTTATTCTAGGTATAAGCTTTCGTGTGGATGCACACTTCTTCAGATACTCGAATATGAATCAGTGTCTGAGGACATTGATTCATAGGTATCTGAAGAAGTGTGCATACGCATAAAACCTTATACCTAGAATAAAACTCTGTTGGTCTTAAAAGGTGCCACTGGACTCAAACTTTGTTCCGCTGCTTCAGACCAACACAACTACACAACTGAACTGATTCTCAGGGTTGCTCTAAGGCTAATTCCCCACACGTTGGATAATGCACCTTCAATGTGCTTTAGCAATCTTTTGCAGTTGGGATTTTCCTGTGCAAAACAGGAAAATCTGCTTGCTAAAGTGCACTGAAAGTGCGTTGTCCAATGTGTGTGAAATTAAGTCAGCAGCGACTTGAGGGCACTTAACACACACACACACACACACACACGCAAAAAAAAAATAAAATAAGAGCCACAACAACAAAAATCCCTTCTCCTCTGACCCCGAATCACCTGTTGGGGCTGGTGACAATTATTTCGGAGGCTACCGGGGGCAGCCTCTCTGGGAGTCGGAGCTGCCTGCCGGACCACGAGACGTGGCAGCCGCAAAAGTCCTTTAAATAGCGATAGATCCCCGAGGCGGCGGCCACTCCGCTGGAGCCGGCGACGTCGACCAATCCCGGAGTCCTGGAGCTCAGCCGGTACGTGTCGAGACCTCCGGGCCCGGCTAAGGAGTGGTTCACCGACACCGTGAAGCCGGAGGCGGCTCGCGGGCCCACCAGCCGCTCCAGCAGCTCCCGCACCGCCCCTGCTTGCCTCGCCTCCGCAGCCTCAGGCCGCAAACTGGCAATCGACTCCCACCGCGGGGCGCAGGAAGCCCCAGCCGTCGCGGCCGCCAAGAGAACCACCAGCCCGGGCAGCGCCATCGCGAGCCCCCCTCCGAGGAGCGATAACGAAGCCAACGTTCCAAAGCGCCGTCCTCTTCCCACGCGCGCTTTAGCCAATCGACGGTCGGGCTGTCGGTGGGCGGAGCCCTGGCGGACCAATCGGAGCGCTAACCAGGCCCTTCGGATTGTAGGCCGAAGCAGTTGCTTTGCGGCAGACTGCGGTGGTCGAATCCGTTTTTGCTAAGTCACATATGGTGGGGCTGGGTTCATATGGCTCTATTGTATTTCTTCCGCACAGTTTGATCCGGACCTTCCTCCAAGGAGCACAGGGCAGGGCGCAAAATTCTTCAACCCTCCATAATTACAGCACAACAACCCTGTGAGGTGGATTGGGTAAAAGTCGGAACTAGATGATTTTAAACGGATTGGACCTGACGTGGATAGCCCAGGTCTCTGAAGCTAAGCAGGGCCAGCCCTGGTATTTGGAAGGGAGACAAAAGAAAAGGAAGCAAAAAAAAAGTTCATATGATGTTTACATTGAAACAGAATTACCACCACCACCCCCATCGTATTGTAGAGCATATGTTAGTCTATAGGCAGGACCATAAAAACTGCAGATCCACTGGTTCCCGGCACCGCCACAGCACAAAATTGTGGTTCCAAAGCTTGGATTGTCTCGGAACCTCAGGATCTTCGGATTGGGTCACTGCAAACTCACCATCAGATCACATATCATGGCCATGGCCACAGACTGCACCACAAAAATAATGGATCCACTGCTTCGTAGCACCACTGTGGCACCAAAGCATAGTTTGAATGCACAAATCCTCAAGATTTTTATATCTGGTCACTGCAAATTCACAGTCAAATCACATATGGTGTCTATGGCCACAAACTGTACCACAAGAATCATGCATCCACCACTTAGTGGCATCACTACAGTGCAAAAACATGAATCCAAGGCATGGATCTTTAGGATATTTCGTTAGGTCACCAAACTCACCATCAAATCACATTTTATGTCCATGGCCACTGAATGAAACACAAAAAACACCCTTTTCGCCGCCGAAGGCAGTAGCACAGAGAGAGTAGACTTTTCAGGGAGACATTTCTCTTCCTCTCCCCATTTCATTTTCACACGAACCCTGTTAAATGGTTTGTGAGAAAAGAGAAAGCTGGTCTGTAAAGCTAGCAGACTGCTGGTTTTTGGCATTCCCTTCCATCATCACATTCATTGTGAAGTCTTTATGACAATGTGAAGGCTCTGTTGCCTGTTCTACCCACTCAACTGCTTGTTCCATGAGCCCAGAGAGCAGCATCCTGCAGTCATTTAAACTTTGGATTGCCTTGGTGGTGTATTCCTTGAGAGGAACAGATGACACACATGCATGTCTCATGATTGGAAACAGAGGCCGGACAAATGTCAAGCTCAAGACACTTGTTTGTCAGCTTTTCCTAAGGCTTATACCCTACTTAAAAATTTCCATTTAATGTACAATCAGCCCTGGGCCAGAAAATGTTGCAGCCACATTTAGTTAACAGGAGGAACAATTGGGTGGGTAGCCATGTTGGTCTGAAGCAGCAAAACAGAGTTTGAATTCGGCGGCACCTTTAAGACCAACAAAGTTTTATTCAAGGTGTTAGATTTTGTGTGCATGCAAACGTCTTCAGATAAAATGAAATGGGAGTTACTAGTGGACTTATAATACCAGTGGACTGGTAACTTCCACTTCATTGTATCTGAAGAAGTGTGCAGGTGCACAAAACCTTAAACCTCAAATAAAACTTCATTGGTCGTAAAGGTAGTGGCACCTTTGTTCAGGAGGAATAATTCAAACTTTGTTCAGGAGGAATAATTGTAAGACAGAAGTTGTCAATTGACTCCAAGCCATGAAACCCAGAAATGTGCCTTCCACAATCAGGAAAGGTACATATTTGGCCTTGCAGCTGCTAGGGAACATGACCAGGAAGCAGACATGGCTATTGTTATGTATTGAACTCGCGTCTTGCCTGAGCACGGACTTAGCTTCCTTCACAGAACAATAGGGGACCAGGATCCTGGAAGGAACCTATTGTACAGGAATTCTTATGTAAATAACCAATCACGGGGATTGTGTGTGTGTGTTGGGTGTGGTGTTGAGCACGCATTTAAGCAGGGCTTCGGTCCTGCTTGAGTTGTCTTAGAGTGGAACTAATCACTAAATAAAGCATGAGCTGATCACTAACACGTCTAAGAACCCAGTACATTTCAGCTATGACTAATTTCTTCTGCTGTCTGTTACCTTGAGCTGTCTCCAGAGGCAATTTCTACCTTGAAATCCTACAGCCTGCTGAGATCCCTTTGCATGTGGTTCTGGAGCTGTATTTCCTGTTAGTTCCAGCCACTCCCCGTGTCTCAAGCCCCTGACTCTGAATCGGGGCCTCCATTGTTGCCCTAGCGGCTGCCATGCCTACAGTCCTGCTAAATGATGTCATAAGCCAGTGAGGTAACACAAGGGTTCAGTGCTTTTGCTGAGCACCCAGAGTTGCTCAGCGTGGCCGCCGTGGCTTGCAGCCCACTGTGTCTCATGATCTTTGTGCTGCGTCTTCTGAGGCTCAGTGGAGCTTCAGTGCCTTCCCCAAGGGGAGACGGTTCAGAGCAGTTCTCAGAGGAGGCCTCCAAAAGAGGCTGTGGACTCTTCCCTCCAGCAGTCCCAGGTGGGTAGCCCTGTTGGTCTGCACCCGTTTGTACCCCCTTGGAGAGAAAGGATCACAATTTACTTTTCCAGGATAAAGTGCTAATGTGGCTCCATTGAGATGTGGGGGGCTGCTCCGTGCCCTGTGGGCCTGCTTTTACCTGCATCCCTCCCCACCTTACTACAAGGTTCTGGTTTGGGTCACTGTGTGATAGGCAGCTGGGGATGAATTTCTGAAGGCTAGACCTCACTCTGCATCCCCCCCTTGCTGTTTTGGACCCTTGACTCTGAATCAGGGCTTCCAATGCTCCCTCTAAGCTGTGGAGTCCTGTGAGCAAAAATTCTACTTTGTGAGCTACCGGCATTAAAGTTGTGAGCCGGTGATTTGGCTGCTGCATAAATTAATTTGCTCTGGAGCCATCCTTCCTGACAAAAATGTGTGAGGCAGAGGCTAAAAAACGGTGAGCTAGCTCACACTAACTTAGCTTAGAGGGAACACTGCTTCCAATGTTGCCCTAGTGACCGTAGTGTTGCCAGGTCTTTCCAAGTCCCCGGTAGGACTTGGAAATTACTGGAGGGAGCAGGGATGTCCCCAACATGATGACATCACACAATGACATCATCACGTTGGGAACCAGCAAACACCCCCCCCCCCCTTCTTGCCAAAAGCATTTAAAGGGTCCCTTTAAATGCTTTTGGCAAGAGGCGGGGGGGGGGGCTGTACATGCCTACACTCCAAGGCGCAAATTCAGGTCACAAGGAGTTTCAACCAGTTTGGGAAATCTGTCCACCCTGTGGTCATTGAAGTCCTATCTGTTTCTCTTCCCCATTTCCTGGCATGGCCTCTCACCAACCTTGGTTCCCACCTAGGCAAGTCAATAAATTACTTCTGACTTGAACATTCTGGGGATAGAGAGGGTCAGAGAAGATTAGCATGCCAGGCTTGCTAGGCTTATGTCCTAGCCTGCTAGTCTGGTGTGGCCTAAGGTCTATCGAAGCATCTGCAGTCTACTAGTCAGACCTAGGCACCCCCCCCCCCTTTTCAGTGCAGCTCCAGAGCTCTCTCTCTACTCTCAGGTTTTTATTTTCCTGGAGCCCCCAGGTGCTGTGCCAATTCTCTCCAGTTCCCTGATTCTTACTCTGAATTTCCATATCCACATCTATGCCAGTCTTTTCCATTTGTTTTTTTGCTCTCCGGTCTGGCTAATTCTTCTTTTGGTTCTTTCCCCCTTTCTTCCCTATGCCATTTCCCATTCTAAGCTGTTAAATCTGGCTAATTCGATTTGTTTCTCAGTTTGGGGCCATTTAATTATCTCCTCGATCCTCCTTATTTCTCTCTGTGCTTGCTTACTGCTAACGGCTTATCTTTTTAACTCCACCAGTCTGTTTTCTTGGGTGGCATTTTGGTAACACTCCTAACACTTTGCCCTTTTCGGATTTTATCTCTGGAGTGTCAGATCTTTTTTCCACACCTGCCCTTTTATTTTAATACCTGGGGTCCTTATTACGGCTCCTATTTACTCCGTACCTTAGCTTTTATCTCAGGAGGGCAAATCCCTTTTGCCAGACTTGTATTTTCCCTTTTAATCTTCTGTGACCCTTTCCACAGCACCTCGCGCTACACCTGAGACATTTACCTTGAGGAAGGCTCTCTGGCCACAAACGAACTCCTTTTTCTCACCCACTTGAAGCTATAGGTGTTCTCTGCTTTACCTAGGCTTTTTACCTCAATAACGCCTTTTTAATTTGGAGGCTTGTATCCCAACACTGATATAACACTTTTTGATCACCTTTTCACTCACTTATTCCTCTCCATCACAATCCTGCTACACAGGTTCAGGGTTACAGGTAGGTCAAGGAGTCCCAGTTCACCACCCGTCTCATCTCTATTGAATTGGTAGGGAATCCCAACCTTTTTGCACAGACAGGAGGGTCCCGCCTCTCCCCTTCCCCAGAGACATCACCCAACAGGACAGCCCATTCCTCTATGTCCACCACCCCTCACCTAGATGCCTCACAGAACTCTTGGGGCCGAGAACAAAACACAGTTTTCCCTGTTACTCTGCCACTGTTTCTTCACAGGCACAAAAATGCATAACAAACAAGGCTTTACAGGTGTGGGAGACTGCAGATGTGTGTTTCTTTCCCTGAAACAATAGGCATCCAGTCAGCAGTACTAACTCAAAACAAAAGGAGTGAACTTCTATTGAAGGCCTAACATAATGAGGGGGAGTGATTCATCAATATGTACGCAAGATTTTCCAGTTCTTAGATTTTTGAACTCTAATCCATTTCGCGCTTCAAGGACTCTCCGTCACAAGATAATTTTTCCTCAGCCAGTGACACAGGACTCTTCTAGCTCTCCCTAGCTCAGAACCGTCAGCTCTTTACTCGGCTGCTGTCCAACTCCCATTATGACTTCCCCCCTCAATGATTGTTTTCCTGCTCTCAACATCCTGTTAGCTCCTAATGGCTACTCGTAGGGAGGCGGAACTGGAACTGTCCATCACACATGCCTAGTCCATAGAGATACCCATCAATATGTTGTGTGCGAGGGGGGAGGGGAGGCAACTGTCACTGTAAGGTGTTTGAGATTTTACCATCAGCAGCAGCCCTAAGGCCTGCACTAGTTTGCACCTCTAGGAGTGAAAGGGCCAGTTTGGTGTAGTGGTTAAGTGCACGGACTCTAATCTGGGAGAACTGGGTTGGATTCCCCACTCCTCCACTCGCAGCTTCTGGATGACCTTGGGCAAGCCGTAGATCTTCTTCGTGGTCTCTGTGCATTCCACACACTGGGATTTACGCCCGCGTCGATCCCTCGTCGGAAGCCTAGAAAGCTTCAAAGATAACCTCTTCTCCGCGGGGTCATCCCCCTGCCTCGCGAGCATGTCCCAGTGCGCATGCTTGGAGGCGAGGTAGACCCCGCCCCCACCCCAGTTCCTTTCTTACCGCCTAAGAGTCGGACGTTATTTCAGCATCTCTCTAGATAACCTCTAAGAAACACCTCAGTAGGTAAAAAAATCTGTAATAACCACAAAAAAGTTTACACACTACACACCTATGAGGAAGCGTTCGGGAGGACTGCCTTTTTTCAAACGATGTCCCGATTGTAACGCTAAAATTCCTCCAACTGACGGCCACGACCGTTGCCTGTTCTGCCTGGGAGAAAGCCATAAGCCGGAGCTCTGTCTTCACTGCTCCAGGTTCACTCGCCAAGCAAGAAAAAACCGTACTGCGCGTTTAAAGACTTTTGGCCTGCTTTTACCTGCATCCCTCCCCACCTTACTACAAGGTTCTGGTTTGGGTCACTGTGTGATAGGCAGCTGGGGATGAATTTCTGAAGGCTAGACCTCACTCTGCATCCCCCCCCTTGCTGTTTTGGACCCTTGACTCTGAATCAGGGCTTCCAATGCTCCCTCTAAGCTGTGGAGTCCTGTGAGCAAAAATTCTACTTTGTGAGCTACCGGCATTAAAGTTGTGAGCCGGTGATTTGGCTGCTGCATAAATTAATTTGCTCTGGAGCCATCCTTCCTGACAAAAATGTGTGAGGCAGAGGCTAAAAAACGGTGAGCTAGCTCACACTAACTTAGCTTAGAGGGAACACTGCTTCCAATGTTGCCCTAGTGACCGTAGTGTTGCCAGGTCTTTCCAAGTCCCCGGTAGGGGGGAGGGGAGGCAACTGTCACTGTAAGGTGTTTGAGATTTTACCATCAGCAGCAGCCCTAAGGCCTGCACTAGTTTGCACCTCTAGGAGTGAAAGGGCCAGTTTGGTGTAGTGGTTAAGTGCACGGACTCTAATCTGGGAGAACTGGGTTGGATTCCCCACTCCTCCACTCGCAGCTTCTGGATGACCTTGGGCAAGCCGTAGTTCTGATAAGAGCTGTTCTTGAAGAAAGAGCAGTTTCTGTCAAGAGCTCTCTCAGCCCCACCTACCTCACAGGGTGTCTGTTGTGGGGAGGGGAAGGGAAAGGAGTTTGTAAGACGCTCTGAGACACCTTTGGGTAGTGAAGGGCAGGGTATAAATCCAATCTCTTCTCTTCTATTTACTTTTTCAAGAAAAAGTGCTACTGTACCCTCAAGAGACTCCATTGGGATGGGCCTGCTTTTGCCTGCATCCCTCCCCATCTTACTACAGAGTTCTGGCTTGGGTTGCTCTGTGATAGAGAGTTGGGGATGAATTTCTGAGGACAGAGATGGCCGTGTGTGAGGTCGCCTCTCACCCTGCGCTGCCTTGCTGGTTTTGGCCCCTGACTCTGAATCAGGGCCTCCATTGTTGCCCTAGTGACAGCCAGGCCTGTCGTCCTGCTAAATGAGGTCATAATCCAGTGAGGTAACACAAGGGTTCAGTGCTTTCGCTGAGCACCCAGAGTTGCTCAGAGTGGCAGCCGTGGCTTGCAGCCCACTCACTGGGTGTCATGATCGTTGTGCTGCGTCTTCTGAGGCTCAGTGGAGCTTCAGTGCCTTCCCCACGGGGAGAAGGTTCAGAGCAGTTCTCAGAGGAGGCCTCCAAGAGAGGCTGTGGACTCTTCCCGCCAGCAGTCCCAGGTGGGTAGCCCTGTTGGTCTGCAGTAAGAGGCCCACTCTAGTTTGCCCCCCTAAGAGTGAAAAGGCCACCATTTACCTTTCCAGGAGAGCGCGCTAAAATACCGATTCCATTGGGATGGGGGGGTGGGGGCTGCTCCCTGCTCCAGGGGCCCGCTTTTGCCTGCATCCCCCCCCCCCCACTACAGTGTTCTGGTTTGGGTCATTTTGTGATAGGCTGGTGGGGATGGATTTCTGAGGACAGGGATGATTGCGTGAGCTCTGCTCTCATCCTGCACCAGCTTGATGGTTTTGACCCTTTCTCATCTCCCCCCACCCCCAACTCCTCAGTGTTCCTTAACAGGCTCTATAAGAGCAAGGGGTGAGCCTGCTTTGATAAGGGACAGGTCTCAGTGTGTGAATGAAATACACAACACAACTGTGGTGGACACAGTTCACAGCAGAGCATCCTCAGAGAAGGAAGCTAATATGTTCAGCTGTGGCAATGCAAGGTAGACAAATGCTCCCTCTAAGCCGTGGAGTCTTGTGAGCAAAATTCTACTTACCGCATCAATTAGTTTGCTCTGGAGACATCCTTCCTGAGCGAAGACCAAAATGTGTGAGCTAGAGCCTTAAAAAACTGTAAGCTAGCTCACACTAACTCAGCTAAGAGGGAACATGAATCCCTTTGTGATGTATCACATTTTACCCTTCTGTTTAAATAAAGCCCACAAACCAGGTTTCTAGGTTTTACAGCTGCAAGAAACAGTTGGAAAATGGGACCACACTGGTGCAAGAGACAGGATCAAGCAAACCCTCCAGCAGGGATGGGCGGTGTTTGTCCTGACAGGACTCTAGACAGAAATTCAACAGATGCAGCTTTCCCCAGCATGGAGCCGCTGTCAAAAGAAATGCTTCCCCTTTGTCAACTGTTGCCTGTTGAGCCTCCGATGGATGCACTGAACTCTGGCAGGAAAACAGCGGCAACTCTAAGCAAGAGGTGGGGCTGCGCGCAGAGTGATGGGCAGCGGAAGCATGATGCAGTGAGTAAACGTATGCCACAGTGCTTTACTGTCACAACTGCTTCCTGTTCCAAGGTCTGCCCTTACTCAGCACAACATACGGATTTGATTTTTAAGAATATAGCCTTGTGCTTCTCTCAGGCTGGCTGAAGGTTTCCCCCGTATAAAAGATGCACCCTCCCTCGCTGCCACTGGGGAGGACAGAGGGGCCTGGTTTGGCCCCCGTGGTGACAGCACAGGCCCAGGAGGGGGCGTCTGCCCTCTCATGTGCTGCTGGTGACCAGGAGTGAGCTGAGCCACCCATTGGCTCTCTCCTCATGGGGCAGCCCCCAAGCAGTCCGTTCAGTGGGTTGGTCAGAGACCACCCAGTCATGCCTCCTTTGGCTGCTTTCTCTCTTGATAGGGTATCTGTGCCGCCCTCCTCAGAGACCTGCTGATGGCAGTCTAACATCACCTCCATAAGACTGTCCTCTTTAAGCCACTGACAAAAACTTGGCTGTGAGGTGAACCTCTGCAGGACACATCCAGGTACGGGTGCTTTGCAAATAAGACATGGTTTACAGTGACCACAGAGCCTTTGGTGTGACACAGTGGACGCCTGTGCTGCAGCCACAACTGTTTGGCTTGTCAGGCCGTGTCACAACCTCCAATCTGGGCCTTCCTCTTGTTAATGGTATTTTATGCCTCTCGATTTGCGACAATTCCCTCAGCCTGGAGAGTTGTGCAGCACCTCACCGCCCACATGCTTATTAATATCAGGTTCACTTTCCCCTTTGAGTGCATGAGGGAAAGTGGACGTTTAATTTAGTGTGTCTGCTCTGACACATACACAGGATCATGTCGGGAGTCCTCCTTCTGATATTGCCGGCCCCAGTGCTTGTTGTGCCAAGCTGCAAGGTCCGCTCTCTCACACGGGCCCTGTCGCTGTGGCTTCTGTCCTGGTGATCTCACTGCTGTCCCTTGTGGAGCTGGATGGAACTCCAGTGCCTCCCCCAACTGGCTGCCACAGTGGCAGAGAGGTCCTGAAACGCAGCAGGATCAGCAATCCCCATTTTAAGTTAACTGAGCTAAAGGCAGCCATCCCAACGACGAGGCCTGGAAAGAGTCTGTGGATGCTTCCCTTGGGAAGTTCCAGGCGGGCAGCCGTGTTGGGTCTCTCAGTCAAGAGCAAGATGCAAGCCCAACAGCACCTTACAGGCCACCAAGATCTCCAGGGCCCCCTTCTCTCAGGCTCATTCGGAGTCTTCAGTGTTCTAAAAGGCCAACTCCACGTTCGAATCTTCACTCCAAGGACGTTCGTGAGGCCAGCAAATTCTCTCCCCCTCTGATACCAGCACTGACTGAGGGGCTCTGCTGCTGTACCCAGCCTGTGCAGACTTCCCCCATGCTGTGGGGCAGCCCCCAGGTGACGTGGCCACAGCGCTAAGAGTGGCTGGTCTCCTGGTCTCTCCTCAGCCGGAGGAGGGGCTTGCGGTATTTGCACTGGATCCACACCCTGTACATGGTCACTTGCTTTCCTCTGTTCACCTGGAGGCGGCGGTCCACCAGGTTTTGGACTTTCTCCAAGCCGGCTGTGGAGAACAGCAAATCCAACTCGCCTGAAGAAGGGAGGGGAAGAAAAGGAGGGGGGGGAATTCAGCTTAACTATTGAAGACAACTTTCAAAGATGGCTCCATTTCAGCATCACAGCTGGGAAACTGCCGGCATTTACATAGCAAGTCACCGGAACAAGGACACACTCCAGTCCACTGACACCAGGATACCCACCCAGCAATCCCAGTGGTTCCTTCCCGTCTGGTTTCTACTGACCAGCAAGCCAACTTGCTTGAGTCCTTAAGATCAGTAACCTTCAAGGGACCAAGAAGCAGCTTGCAAGCGAGTTACCTTGCGTGAAGAAATAAACTCTGGTGCCGTCTCCTCTCACATAAAAGTTATCCGCCAGACACTGACCTAGAAGAGAGGGAGGCAGGTTCTGGTTACGGCTCCACTGATGCCAATGGCGAAGAGTGGCTGGAGGCTGTGACAGCCCACTGGAGGCCAAGAAGGCCACACCAAGGTTGTCTTCCTTTTGAATAGCGGGTATAGTTGTGGTTGATGGTTTTTTTTTCTAAAAGGAAGCTTGCAGAGGAAGGCCAGTAAAAAGACTGAGGGATTCAAGCACCTTCCTTGTGAAGAAAGGCTAGAGGGTCTGGGGCTTTTCAGTTTGGAAAGGAGGCGACTAAGAGGGGAGACACGACACAGGTTTATACAATTATGCATGGGCGGATAAAGTGGACAGCGAACTTTTTCACCCTCCCCCATAATACTAAAAACTTGGGGGCACCCCATAAAACCAATGGGTAATAGACTCAAAATGGACTTATTTACTCAACAAGTATTTAAATTTGGGAACACTACCTGGGGATGTAATGCTGGCCATGAGCATAGATGACTTTAAAGGGGGACTAGACAGACTGGAGCATGGAACAACTCAAAGAAACAGTACAAGATCGGAAAACATGGAGAGAGCTGGCTCATAGAATCGACAAGAGTCGAACACGACTGAATGGCTACCAAAAACAACCGGACAGATTCACAGAGGAGAGGACCACCAAGGGCTACTAGCCATGGTGACTAAAGGGAGCCTCCCCATCCAGTGGCAGTCAGCCTCTGAATACCAGTGCTAGAAAGCAACAGCAGGGTGACTGATGCCTTGGCCCCTATGTCCTGTTTGTTGGATCTGTGGGGCAACTGGTTGGCCACTGTGGGAAACAGGATGCTGGACCAGATGGACCACTGGTCTGATCCCAGCAGGGCTGCATGGGATGCAGTGCTAACGGCTGAGAGCTGAAAGCAGGAGCGATGCCCAAAACACCCAGCCCTCCCTTCCACATTCTCATCCATCCGGAGGAACACGTGCCATTAACCTCCCCCATGTGCACACACTCAAAGTTGTGGGTCCCTCCCAGAAATGCTCTACCATCTGCTTCTTTAATTGTTCCAACCATGAAGGCCAAAAGCCTTTTCTCTTTTGAAACCAAGGACAGATGCAGTGGGAACGAATACAGCCCCACATAAATGTTCCCACGTACCTTTCTTGAAGCGGAGCTGGGCCAGGTCGTAACGGCCGTAATCTCGCAACAGAATCAGTCCACCGGGTTTTAGAAGCCGGCTAAGTCTGTGGATGACGACCGCTTCTGTTGTGGGGGGGGGGGGGGAGAGAATGAAAGAAGTTCTAAGGAAAGACTCTGCAGCCCCCCTAGTCTTTCAGTTTACTAAAATTAACTGAGGCCAAGGAAGGATTTTAACACGCAGGCATACGTCCAGCATAGTCTTTACAGTTTTTTCTTCTGCAAGTAGCAATGGAGGGAGGGAAGGCATCATTGTACAGCCTGATTTTGTCAGAACTCAGAAGCTAAACAGGGTGGGTACTTGGAAGGAAGACCACCGAGGAAGGCTCTGCGGAAGAAGGCAACGGCAAACCACCTCTTGAAAGCCCCTTGCTGGGGTCGCCATAAGTCGGCTGCAACTTGACAGCTTTACATACACACAAGGAGCAATGGGCAAACTCTCACCCCCTCCCCAATTTCAGGAATCACAACTTTGCTCTCTCTCCCTCTCTGTGATACACCAAAGGGAAACACCCCCTAATGTGTTAACATCCAAGAGTTCTACAGTGGCTCATAAAGCAACATTCTAAAGCCGGCGCTGTTTAACCTTATTTTTACCTGGGAGTGTAGCTCAGCAAAGGGGGGATTTGTGCAACAAACAAGCGCATGGGAGATGCTTCCCAGAGCCTCTGTATGGAAATGCATTTGGCGAGGCTGTGAAGAGCACTTTTGCATCAACCACATCAAAGGATAAAAAGGTCAAGAAAATAAAGGCTAGTGGGAAAATATTGCAGAGGAAAAAAAGAACGTATAGAAGTGTTCTTTTTCTGTGCAATGTTTCCGCAATAACTTAGAGCTGCTGGCTGTGGGAGCTGAGCAGCCTTCCAGAACTCACCCAGAAGAGCTCAGGAATCACATCGCGGCCTCCCCCTGGATGGAGACTCGGGGCCATCTGTGGGCCTGCCTGTTGTTCCTACAACAGCTTAACCCTCCTGCCCCCCGAAAAGTGTTGTGACTTTTGTTTGAGCCACTGGAGACCCTCTAAGATGGCTGAGCATTCTGGGCAATGCCAACTGGCATCCCCAGCCGTTGCAACCCTCATTCACACTCAGAGTGACTCGCCACAGAAATGCAGCTCTGCAGCTGCAGCCCGCCCCCAAATCCAAACAAGGCAAAGAGAAGCAGCTTACAAGCGGCGTGACATACTTTTCCGGAAGGAGCGCCGAAAGGACAAAGATCAGGACCACCACGTCGAGACTCTCATCCGGCACTGGAAAAGGCACCTGAGTGTCGCAGAGGTCGTGAACGAATGCAAAGCAGCGAGACGCGTCGTATTCTGGATGAGCCTGTTATTGCCACATGATTATCGCTCTTTCAACGAAGATCTTATTTTACCCTCACCACAGCCCTGTGGAGGAGGTCAGGCCAAGACACAGTAACTTGCTCAAGTCCTGTCCCAATGCCTTAATGTCTCAGTCTGGATCCCCCTAGCAAACACCTTCCAAACCATTTTACCACCTGCCCTAGATTTCAGCACCAGGACACCTCAAATCCTGCACCCGGATTAAGGCAGGCCTGATTTTATTACCTCCATTTCTCCCCCACTTTTTCCCCTATTGGGAACACAAAGAGGCTTTTCATTGCACTCCTCTCCTCCATTTTATCCTCACAACAGCCCCGTGAGGTAGGTTAGCCAGAGACTGTGTGGCTGGCCCAAGATCACCCGGTAAGCTTCCATGGCAGAGTGGGGAATCGAACTTGGGTCTCCTAGTTGGACATTTTACCTTGACAAGGTCCACGGCCCTACTGGAGAAGTCACAGCAGTACACAAAGAGGTTGGGATCACTGAAATTAAGCAGAGGAAAGAACGTCAGGACTGCTCAGTGTCATTTTCAGCAGG
>NW_015167057.1:1449569-1453363 GCF_001447785.1 Gekko japonicus | reverse complement strand
GAACCGATGGCAGTCCCCCACCCCCAGGACCAAACGAGGCTTCTCTGGAACATCTGGACCTGCTCTCCACCCACTGGACTCCCACTGTCAGCGAGAGGGACCATAAAGACTCCCGCCTAGAATCCTTCTTGTCAGCCGACCACCTCAGGCTCAGGATCCCGCGACAGTCTCCACGACTTACTTGTTGGTCTGGAGGATGGGGAAGACCGTGTTTCCAGCCCCGCAGCCCACCTGCCGGGAAAACAAAGAGAGCTGAAATGGCTGCTGCCTAAGTTTGCTGTCACAAAAGACGCTTCTCTCCTCCTGCTCTCCTTTACTTAGGAAATCTCTGGACAGCCTCTTCCAAGTCCTGCTGGAGGCGGCTTGGAATTAAAGTAATTCAGTCAATGTGGAAACAACAAGCCACTGACCGAAACAAGGCCAGGGACGATAGGTTGGGAAGCTAGCCTTTGCCAGCAGGCCACTCTGAAGAGGCAGACTGTCCTCAAGACTTCCGGCCACGCCTGCTCCTTCCTCCACACCTGCCGCCTCCTGCCTTTAGGGGTCTGGCAGCACCCCCTTAGGGGCCGGGTTTGCCTCCGGGCCTACCAACTGCTGGTCAATGGGTTATCATTCCAAACTGAGCAGGGAGAAGTTATTCGCTCATCATCATCGTGCAAAAGAGACAGGCAACACTGCTGCAGGGAGAAAACTCTCCTTGACAGGACAGGTAGTGAGTCTACATCACTCACAGCCACTAACAAACAGTGACGAAAATGAAGGGACTGCCAGGAACAGTTACACGGCCGGCAGGTCTAGCGGTAGCTACGGGTTCTGGAAGCACGCCCTCCACGTCCACAGCCCCCACCTGTTCTCCGTGCTGGGGATCAATGACACAGGGTGAACACCATGTTCACATTCACATCCTTCATGTGAACAACTGCCCAGAGGTATCTGGAGGGAAAAGACGTTTTACTGCGCAGTCACCTCCAGTATCCGGTAAGAAGCAGACGACCCCGGGAAGTCCTCATTCAGTTTTACAGCCTCCAGGCTCCGCGATGCCGTTTCCACTTGGGTATGCAACCGGCAGCTGCTCATTTTGGAGTCTGACAGATGCTCCAAGGCCCCGGTCTCCTCCAGCAATCCAGGCCCAGTGCCACAGCAGCCTCCAGGGCCTGGGGTCTTGGACTGTTGCACTGCGCCACTGTCCTCAGAGACGGGCTTGGCGTCCTGACCGACGTTTTGGTTCGGGGCCAGCTCAGGAAATTCAGTGAAAAGCCAGTGGCGGTCCTTGAAGAAGCCATTTTCGTGGGTTTTGTAGAATTCGTTCCAGTACTGGTTGGCGTTGATTTCATAGGCCTCTGCAAAGAAGAGGGGAAAACAGACATCGGCCAAAGTCAGGCCTGAGTTCTTTGCCAGCCAGGGGTGGCAAGCCCCAAGTCACACGCCGGATCCAGCCCTTTAGGAGACCTCGTCTGAAACTCGGAAGGATCGCGCAAAGGTTGCCTAGTCCAACAGGCACAGGTTACTTACTACTGGGCATCTAGATCATCTGGCTGAATCGAGACACTTGGCCAGAGAGTTCCCCTGAAACTCTCCCCGGGGAAGGAAGTTCCACAGCCTCCCTAAACAGCACCTTTCATGGCTGCACAGGGAGGTTTCTCCCTGACCTGGACTTAAACATATCTTCTTACTGCTCCCCATTCTGTCTCTAGGAACGCTGCTCCTCTTCCTGCCCTCCATTAGATATCTGGGAACTACCAATGCAGCTCTTAGGTTGAGGAGACCCCAGGGAAGAGTGTGAAGACTAATGACACATGCAGTGCAATCCCAAGGAGAGTTTACGCCCTTCTCAGGCCACTGAAGTCTGCTGACAGCAGCCGTGCTGAAGCCAAGTGTCTGCAGAGGGCAGTAATTGGGCACTTCATTCATCCTGCCTCTCCAGGGAGAGAGGCAGCGCATCCGTGTCAGTGTAACTGTAGAGGTTTCTGGCTTCCGTGGAATCCTGTTCTTTATGCCTGTCCTCATTTGACTTCCTCTTTTCCTCACAGACGCACTGCGAATCCTCCCCAATCTGACCACATGCCCTGGTCTTCAGGGGAGCTGCGAAGCCCCTCTGCACCTAACCACTGTTGCCGGAGCCGTCAGGCCGGGAAAAGTAGTTGGGGGTACCTTGCTGATCGGGAGGTAGAAACTGCAGGCTGTTCTCCTGGACCTTCCTTCGCGCAGCCGCCTCCTGCTCTTCAGACCACTCCACATTGTCCCTGTGGGAAGGAAAAGGTTAATCCAGCCTGGGGAACCCCATTCAGCCTGCAGCAGGAAACTCAAAGGGAGTGAAGGACTAAGGCCACTGATTCCAGCCTCAGCTTCTCAACGAGCGTCAGATCAAGTGAGCTTTGACAGGCAAGAGCATCTGCCGGGATCTGTTCCGTTAGCCTTCAAGGTACCACCTGGGCTCCGGGTTCATTTGTGTTCTTGGGGACCCCCTGATGCCAGAACCCGGCTGTTCGGAGCTGGCCTCGCATGCGGCTCTCAGGAAGCTAGGCCAGCTCAGGCCAGAGTGCCGAGGAGTCCAGGGACATCAGAGGGGGGCAGCAGATCTCAGAGCAAAGGGTCAAGCCTTCAGCGCAAAGGCAAAGCCAGCTCGGCCAGGTGCCTTGAAACACCCCTGGAACCTCCCAAGAGCGACCCAGGTGGGTAGCCCTGTTGGTCTGAAGCAACAGAACCACGTTTGAGTCCAGCCGCACCTTTGAGACCGATACAGGTTAATTCTCTGGGCAGCAGCTCTCCTGTGCGGGCACACCTCTTCAGATACCGAACAAAGTTTAAGGTGGATTCAGGTGGGTCGCTGCGTTGGTCTGAAGAGGTGTGCCTGCACAGAGAAAGCTGATGCCCAGAATTCGACTGTGCTGGTCTCAAAGGTGCCCCTGGAACCAGACTTTACCCCGAGAGCGGCAGCCTCCAGACTCCCCTTCGACAGGGACACGCAAAGGGGACCAGGTGCAGGTCGGATGTCGAAGATCTTCAATGGATCCCCACCCAGGGATTCCGATGATTTTCACATCGAAACGACACCACCCGCACCCGCGTGTTGTAGCGCACGCCTTCGTCTATCGGCAGCACCGCAAGGATGGCGCGTCCGACGCTTCCTGGGGCCGCCGTGGCGCAAAAAAGCCCAGCGACTGCCCCTCTTCCCCCCCGCCCCACGCGAGCCCGAGCACGCGGCGCCCTCCCTCCGGGCCCAACGCCGGCTCACCAGGCGTTGTGCTGGAAAAGGCGGGCCGGGTCGGTCAGGAAGCGGCTCCCGAAGGGCGCCCTTCGCCTGCCTTCGCCGTCCCCGGGCGCCGCCATCGGACGAGAGCGGCCGGCCAAGGAGGACGCGCCCGCGCGGAAGTGCCAGCCGGTCGAGAGCGCTCGTGGCCCCGCTGCAGGACCCGCCGCCGGCTCAGGCAGCAGGCCGGGAGGGGGAGGGGGGGAGCGGCGAGGTGCCCGCCCCAAAGGCGTGGCGGCGGCGGCGCAGGCGCGGGGACCCCTGGCGGTGCCTTCCGGCCGGCAGCACTTGCAAGTTTGCGCCTCCGTGTGCCGCCCGCTTGGTGTAACGGGGAGGGCGCGGAGGACGGCGGCCTTACAGTGTGCAGCTCCGGGGGCTCGAGCCTCTTTCCCCATCCGGCGGCCCCCGTGAAGGCGAAAGGCCCAGCGGAGCGCCGAGTGCATTCAAGGGGGACCCGGACCCTGCTGGTGTCGAGCCGCCAGAGCAAGTTCTCAATCCCGCATGAGAGGGATCTGTAGGGGGGGGGGGGAGGCCCCACCCGCGG
>NW_015167057.1:1398700-1449215 GCF_001447785.1 Gekko japonicus | reverse complement strand
TCAGGCAGAACTGCAGTTTAAAAACACAACCCCCAGGAGAGAAGCAAGCTAATTTGGAGCGCCTAAAGCCCCGCCCCACCCTCTTGTAGGACAGAAACTCCGTCAAAGGTTGCGCTCCCCCAGCCCAATTTGAGAAAGCACACGGCAGTCTTGTAGAGGAGAATCCAAACTTTAAAGCTTTATTAATAAAGGGGGGAAGTATGGATACAACAAGGTTTTAAATCCTTGAATACCCACAGCTCTCCCTAAGGTTACAATGGGAGACATAGGATTTTATACTCCCTATGACAGTTAGAAATAAATCACAATTATTGGTTCCATCAAAGTTTGTCACATATCCGTCACACCATTCTGATTGGGAATCCAACCTGGGGGTTGGATTTTCCCAGGCAAAAATATACCTTCTTCAGTTGAACAATAGGCTTTCTTCTTCCTAGGCTGTGAAATTCTAAAAAGTATCTCATTGTAACAAATATTAGTACATCATGCAGTGTTCTTAATCTAACACAAGCAAACTGACATCAGGGGCATGCGCGATTACAACTGGCAAGACAAGCAAAGTCACTGCAGTATGATTGCCTGTCAGCATTTAGTATTTTACCCACAATGCTTTTAAGCAATGAACCAAAGTGAATATTTGAATATATGTTCATAATTGATTTCAGTTACTGTGATTAGAATCATCAAAGGCACTTAACATATGCACCATGTAAGTGTTAAGTGTACCTGCTAAGTTAAACTGACTTAGTCAGTGGCAGAGTGCAAAGGGTTTCATAAACGATGTGTACAACACACTCGCTTCTCTCCTTAGACATTTAAAGGGCCCTCCAGCTGATCCCTGGCCCACTGAATCCACGGAGGGCCCTTGGAATCTACAAGAGGAAGGAGGGACTGGGGCGCCTGAACTCCTTCCAGGGGCCGCTTGGAGATCCCCTGTCTGTGCTGAGTGGGGGAAAACCCCTCCCGCCTCAGGGGACGAACTCTTTTTTTTAATATATATATTTTAATTGTTTGTTTAGTCTGTTACATCGAATATTTGTAGCTATATACAGTTTCACCCCTTTCCTCCCTCCCTCTTAATCTTAGTTTTTTCACCCCAGCCATGGGCACAATCTTCCACTGAATGTCTTTTCTTCTTTCTTTCAGTATCCAATCTAGGTAGGTCTTCGCGAAATGCTGGCCTGGATGAATCACAAGCGGGAATTAAGATTGCTGGGGAAAAGATCAACAACCTCAGATATGCAGACGATACCACTCTAATGGCAGAAAGTGAAGAGGACCTAAAGAGCCTCTTGCTCAGGGTAAAAGAGGAGAGCGCAAAAGTGGGCTTGAAGCTCAACATCAAAAAAACTAAGATCATGGCATCCGGCCCCATCACTCCTTGGCAAATAGAAGGGGAAGTCGTGGAAGTAGTGACAGACTTCACGTTCCTGGGATCCCAGATCACCGCAGACTGTGACTGCAGCCATGAAATTAAAAGACGCCTGCTCCTTGGGAGGAAAGTGATGGCGAACCTAAACAGCATGATAAAAAGTAGAGACATCACCCTGCCAACAAAAATACGCATGGTCCAAGCAATGGTATTCCCAGTAGTCATGTATGGCTGTGAGAGTTGGACTATAAGGAAGGCCGAGTGCCGAAGAATAGATTCTTTTGAACTATGGTGCTGGAGGAGACTCTTGAGAGTCCCTTGGACTGCAAGAAGATCAAATCAGTCAATCCTAAAAGAAATCAACCCTGACTGTTCCCTGGAAGGCCAGATAATGAAACTGAAGCTCAAATACTTTGGCCACCAAATGAGAAGGGAGCACTCACTGGAGAAGACCCTGATGCTGGGAAAGATTGAAGGTCAAAGAAGATGGGGACGACAAAGGATGAGATGGTTAGACAGTGTCATCGATGCAACGAAGATGAAATTGAGCAAACTTCAGAGGACGGCGGAAGACCGGAAGGCCTGGCGTGATCTGGTCCATGGGGTTGTGAAGAGTCGGACTCGACTGTGCGACTGAACAACAAAAAATATATTTTTCCTACCAGTCCCTTTTTCTGCTTGGCCATTTCTTTGTATATTACTTCCATTGGTGCGTCTGTCCAGAGGTCTTCCTTTTTGCTGATCCTTTTAACTGTCTTATATAGCCCTGATATTTTTAACCAATATTGTTTGCCTATCTCTTCTGTTATTTCCTGTAAGGGTTTTAGATTTCCCCCACTAAAGAACTCTTAAAGGGACCCTTCCAGTGCCTCTGCTCACTGGGGAGAAAAGCCGCTCGGAGATCAGGCGAGAATGGCATTGCTGGACAACCCTGCTTCAAAGGCAGACTTCCAAGGACTGGGGGAGGGGGGAGGGAACCCTTGTGCAGATCGCCCAGCGGCAAAGTTTGGAAATCAGTCCGGAGAGGTGGTGTCTCCCCCGGCCCTGGATGGCTTCCTTCACATCGGCCCCAGCAAGCGGGAGGGGGGGGGGAACCCCTGGCACCGTTGGGCAGTAGGAGTTAAAGGGTGCCGCCCCGGGGCTGGAGGAGGCTGGGGAACCTTTCGGGCTGGACGGACCTAATGCCCAACGGTGCCCCTTGCGCCTGGGGACAGGTGCGAGGGGTTGTTCCTGCTCCCCCAGGCCTGGGACGTTTACATCTGAGTTCTTGCAGAATTCTTGGATGTATGCCAGCCGGGCCTGGGGATTTGTCAGTTTTTAATTTGTCCATCAGTCGTAGGACCCCCTCTCTGGTCACCTCAATCCAAATCTGTTCAACACCCTCTCCTGAAATTGGCAGTTCTGGAGTGGGCAAGCAAAAAACACATTCAGTTTCTCTGCCATTTCCCTATCATCCTGTTAGTAATCCTTTTACCCTTGGTCATCCAAGGGCCCCACTGCCTCTCTGGCTGGTTCTCTGCTTCTAATGTATTCAAATAATTTTTTTTTGTTGGTCTTTGTTTTTTGCAATATGTTCCTCATAGTCCCTTTCTGTCTGTCTGATCACCAGCTTGCATTTTACTTGCCAAAGCCTGTGCTCCCTTTTATTTACCTCACGCTTTCCACTGCTTAAAGGAATCCTTACCTTTTACTACTTCTATTACTTTGTTCATTAACCATGCAGGCCTTTTAAAATACCTATTTGAACCTTCGGACTTGGTAAAGGGCCGCTTCAGCTGTTCATAAATCATTTTCAGTAGCTGAGGGATTCGCTTCCTTGAAAAGCACAATTAAATGAGTTGCACCAGTCAGAAAACAGTTCTTTTGGGCACTGATATGTGCCTTTTATGTATTTCAGCCTTGCAATGAATGGCAAGTAAGCGTACTAAATAACATGAATATTTAATGTACTTTTACCAAAGCTGCTAAAACAAAATAATTGCTAAGCAACAGCACACTGATTATTGCACATAATACAAAAGAGAGAAAAAGCAGCACTCTGTTTTTTTAATTACGGATATGTTCTTTATTTTCTTTCCCTTTTAAATGTAAAAAAAAAATGGAATGGCAACATTACTGAAAGGCCCAAAATGGCAGAGTGAAGCTCTGCAATTGTATAGATTAAGCACACAAAATGTGGTGGCAATAGTAAGGCAACAGTCACTTAAGAGAAGGCAGCTGGAACGTCACTGAAATGCTTCCCTCCTCGCTGTTTCCCAATTACAAAGTTCCTTGGAGGCACATGGAGGAAATCTCTCTCTTGTAATTGAAGGAAAGGGGGATGAGAGAACGGGGCTTGAACAAAGTTGAAGGGCTGGGCCAAAGGGGAACGGGAAGGGCTTAACCTCTTCCCCCCAGGACGGTGGCCGAAGGATTTGGCTTTGATGTGTACTGACAGATGCCTGGATTGCAGCCGGAGGTTACGTTCTGCACCACACCTAGACCAGGTCACTGGACACTTGTACCCAGGGCAAAAAGAGACAGGTACTCCAGCCACAGTTATGGGTTCCCGCCTGACAAGTCACCAACAGTTAGGAAGCAAAGGAAAATTTATATCAATGATTGGCAACCGGATCAGCGGCACTTGGCCTCCAAGCTCCCCGTCGGTTCTCTCTCTCCATCCCCCACTTCCTGAAATGTCTCAGTTGAATCAACTGGCAAGAAGGGACAGAGAAGCGAATCGAAGGAGGAAGATAAGCTCTCCGCTTCCTCTCTGGTTTCTAGCAGGGCAGAAAAACTGAAACGCAGAGAGCAGTTAAAACACCGCCTCAGACCAGACTGCCACCAAGAGGCATTACCATCCAGCAGTTTTCATAATTTACTCTCCCATAACGCTATTGTATATCCTTACACTTTTATCATTCTCATGGGGTTAATATTAAGCACAGCTGCCACAGATAAGGAAACTGGTTCTTCGGCACACACAAAAAAGTTGTATTTCAGTTTTTCCACAAGGTGGCACAGATATTAACTGCCCCCAAAATTACACGAGAGAGAGGCGCGCTTGCTAATTCACCACACTGATTTCTGGCAAGAGAGCCAGAACTGGGTGCCCCTCTATGAAACCAAACCACATGGCCTGCGACGGAGACACTCGTGTGTGTTTGTACGTGAGAAATACTGCTGCTGATGCACTCTGAGGGGGGCCCGGCCCTAGAGGAGGCCTGACTCGTTTTGACACATGATGAGAAGAGTCCCAAAGTGCAGAGACAACCGTCAAGTTTGATTACGTTATACAGAAGGGGTGGGAAGTTCGATAAGTGCTCGGTGACAAAGGGAAATGATCAGGAATGACTCAGAAGTTGGGGGGGGAGGGAATAAGGAGAGCATCAGGCAGGTCTAGGATGGGGGTTATCTCCATGTCAGCCAAGAGTGGGGGCAAACTCAGAAAAACACAACTCTGGAGTGGCTGAGGTAACCCTCCCTAGGACATGTTCCTTCAGTTATGGGAGGTATGGGGGAAGTGAGGGGGAAGTGAGGGAGGCCTTCAACCTTCCACTGCCAAGGAAGCGCCCCCCCCCCCCCACGTTTATTGAAGATCATTGGCTGGCAACTGGATAGGCTTGAGGTTTGAGGTGAAGGACGGAAGCCTCAGGGATCTTACCTTCCTCCTCTGCTCACTCACCTGCCTCTTGAAGCCAGATCCAATTGACCCTGAGCCTCAAAGGTTTGCAGGCTGAGCAGTACTGAGGAGGCAAGCCTGTGGGACACTGCAAAATGGCCAAGAGGAAGGGAATGGGGCCAGATAATTTCTATCGAGTTGTGCCCAACTGAGGAGAAACTCCCTACTGCTTGAACCTGTGGCAAGCCCCCCTGCCTTGGCCCCCATTTTAAACTCTTCATGTCTACATTCACACGTCAAGAGGAAACGGCTAAAACTGGGGAAAGGAAGGACGGAGTGTAGGCCCACAAAGTTCCCCCCAAGTTGGGGAGGAGGGAACGAGGGGGGAAAAAGTCACGAGTGGGAAAACAAAGGGAGGACGAGGACCGTGGCAGGACCTTCATTCGATCCCAAATACCAACACAAGGATTCCAAATCTCCCAAAGTACTCCCTGTGAACGCTCTTCTGGAAAGGAAGACCCGATGGACGGAGTGATAAGGCTCAGAAAATCAACACAGAGGAAGTCGCGCATCCCAGTCTGTTGGGAGGGTGAAGGATGAGACGAAAGTCCGTGTCCCCAGCCCTCTCTCCAATCATATTAGGAGAAACTCCCTCACATCCAGCCACTCATATCTGGATTTGTGCGTGAGACGCGGTGGAAGGCAGCGAGGAAAAGGTCCGGCTGTTCACGAGCCAGAAGAGTTTTCGACAGGATGGAAGGACGGAGGTGGAAATCCCACACAGGCAGGAAGGGTGTGTGTGTGTGAGTGTGAGGTGTGGTTTGGCGCCCCCTACTTGTCGATGAGCCCCCCTTCTTTGAGCTTGAAGTAGAAGAACTTCTCCAGGGTGTTGGCACATTTACAGTAGTCGCTCTCGGGCGGGTTGTACTCGCGGCAATTGGTGATGATGCGTTGCAAGTCGGCAATGAAGAGCTTCTTTGTGACGTAATAGCGGTTCTTCAGGCGCTCCGTCATCGTCTTGAGATCTGTGGGATGAAGATTGAGCTCAACATTTCAGAAGGGGAGGGAGGGAGAATGGCATTTATGCGGGGAACTGCAGAATTGCGGAACATGCACCTCACTGGTTTTCTCGTCTGAGTGATTTCCACACAGCAACTGGCACATGTGGTTTCCTCGTTGCCTCTGCACTGTACTGGCAGCTGCAGGAGCAACAGGTCTTCAGTATGGCGTGTTTCCCAAAGGCTCATGGGAATGCTTTTGAAAGACTCACCATGACCTCGGTGGTCTACAGCAGGACTGGGCTAGCAGAAAGGGTGATTGTTGGAGATGTACTGAAGGTGCCACTCTTAACTGCCACTCTAGGCTTTCTTGTCCTGTGGAAGGGAACTCTACCACTGAGTCACAGCCCCGCAGGTGACAGGAAGGGTTGTAGCTCAACGATACAGCACAAGCTTTGTCTGAAGAAAGCCCCAGGTTCAAGCCCCATCACCTCCAATTAAAGAATCTCCAGTGGCAAAGCTGCGAAAGGACCCACCTTGGACAGCCAGCCTGACACAGACATGGGCTACAGGCACCAATGCTATGACAGCATAAGGCAGCCTTTTTATCAGAAACCTTGTTGTGTGCGCTAAAAGCTCAATCTCAGGCATCTTCGCTCAAAGGAATTTAAGCAGTGGTAGCTGAGAAAGACGTCCTGGACAGTTACTGCCAGTTGGAGCAGACAGTACTGAGCTAGACGGACTCCTGATTTGATCTGGTATAAAAGGGGTCCATAGCACACTTTAAGAACATAAGAGAAGCCATTTTGGATCAGGCCCGTGGCCCATCCAGGCCAACACTCTGTGTCACACAGTGGCCAAAAGCCAGGTGTCGTGAGGAGGTCCACCAGTGGGGTGAAAACTCTAGAAGCCCTCTGTTGCCCCCCCCCCCCCAAGCACCAGGAATGCACAGTATCACTGCCCCAGACAGAGTGTTCAATCTATACCTTTTTGTGGTCCTAATAGCCACTGATGGACCTCCACTCCATATGTTTATCCAGTCCTCTCTTGAAGCTGTCGATGCTGGTAGCCACCACCACTTCCTGCGGCAGGGAATTCCACCGTCTTTTTAAGCTCAGTTTTGTGCCCGGGAGAGCTGAAAATGTCCTCTGTGCTTTGGAATGCAAAGCAACTTTCTTGGGAGGAACCTGATGGACACTTTGGTTTGTATCCTGAAATCCAGATTCCCCAGTTCCGTAGTATGAATGCAAACATAGACTCAACTAGCATCCATAACTATTTTCATATCCACTGCATCAATTCCACCTTCCAACCCAGTTAGTCTAAAATAAAACTGTAGTGGTAAAAAAGGCAAACTCTCTGTTTTGATTATTAGGAAAGGGGTTGAGAATAAAATGGCCAATACTGTAATGCCCTGGTGTAGATCTATGATGCGGCCTCATTTGGAATACTGTGTAGAGTTCTGGCCACCGTATCTCAAAAAGGAGAGAGAGGAGAGATTGGATTTATACCCCGCCCTTCACTACCCAAAGGTGTCTCAGAGCGGCTTACAAACTCCTTTCCCTTCCCCTCCCCACAACACACACCCTGTGAGGGAGGTGGGGCTTGACAGAAACTGCTCTTTTTTCAAGAACAGCTCTTATCAGAACTACGGCTTGCCCAAGGTCATCCAGCCAGGTGCAAGTGGAGGAGTGGGGAATCAATCCCGGTTCTCCCAGATTAGAGAGCTGGAAAAAGTACATAGGAAGGCAAGTGAGGTGATTAGGGGCTTGGAGCATCTTCCCTATGAGGAAAGGCTGAAGAGTGTGGGGACTTGTCAGTTTAGAAAAGAGACGACTGGGGGGGGGGGCGGACATGACAGAGGTTTATAAAATTATGCACGGGGTGAAGAGAGGTGACAAAGGGAACTTTTTCTCCCACTCCCCAAACACTAGAACTCGAGGACATCCAATCAATCCCGTAGGGCAGTAGATTCAGGACAGACAAAAGGAAACGCTTCTTCACACAGAGAGTGATTAAACTGTTGAATTTGCTGCTGCCAGAAGAAGTTGTGATGGCCACAGGAATAAACAGCTCTAAAAGGGAATTAGATAGATTCATGGAGGATAAGTCTATCAATGGCTACTAGCCCTGGTGACTGAGGGGAACCTCCACATTCAGAGGCACTAAGCCTCTGAATCCCAGAGCCAGGAGGGAACATCGGGAAGGCCTCAGTCTCTATGCCCTGTTGTTGGCCCTCCAGAGGAACTGGTTGGTCATTGTGTGAGACAGGAGGCTGGACTAGATGGACCTCTGGGTCTGATTCTGTAGGGCTCTTCTGATGTTCTTATCAGGGGAAGGCCTCAGCTTCTATGCCCTGTTGTTGGTCCTCCAGAGGAACTGGTTGGCCCCTGTGTGAGACAGGATGCTGGACTAGATGGACCTCTGGGTCTGATCCAGCAGGGCTCTTCTTATGTGATATCAATGGTGAAATCCAGCCTCTTACCAATAGGGAAACGGATGATCTCATAGTAATCGGGAGCCTCAGACTTCTTTACTGGTTCCATGAACGGCCAGGCACTGGGGTGGGTCTGGCAGGGGAGAGAAAGGCAACGTTACCACCTAGTGAAGTCACCACCATCCTCCAGAGGGGAACAACACTTGCACTTGGAGCGAGGTTCACAATGAGGTTATGCAGGTTTTTGAGGTGCACAGCACTCTTCCTCTGGTTGGATTTAAAGGATGCTTCTGGCAGAGAGCTTGCCTTTTAAAAACTTCTTTAAAAAACAGCCAGCCCAAGGAAGAATTCCGTGTAATCGAAAAGCCTGCATGCTTACATTATAAAATTTGGTGAACTGATATGATTTGCCCCCCCAACTCCCAAAGGCTATTAGCTTTGTATTTACCTTGGAAAATTCTTCCAGTCTGACAGTTTGGGGGATTTTACCAATAAACATAGAGGTAGATATCTTCAGAGCAAATGGGAAAACTAGAATCTAGTGGGGAACAACCAGTAAAATGTGTCCAGTTTAGGCTTCCATAAACAAGAATAAAACTGTGGAATGAGACGCTAAACCAATATTGCAATCAATTATACTACGAAAGTTCAAATATATATTGTAAAGCAAAATCCAAAAAGTACGGCAGTACAATGCAAACAAGGTGATATACAGTCTCTGACAAGGAGTATACAATGTGTAATCTGGTAAGAATGATACAATAACGAAGATCCCGGGTATGCACTTTCTTAGTATAGTTGATTACAATATTGGTTTAGCGTCTCATTCCACAACTTTTTTGTTCTTGTTTATGTTACTACTGGGAAGCCTCTTTTTCTGTTTATACGGCTTATGCTTACGACAGAGTTCTGGCTCAGTGCCGTGTCGGGGCTCCAAAATGCCTCTATTAAAAAACAAAACAACATCTGCCTGCATTCACAAATCAGGTCAGATATGGGGGGGGGAAAGATCAAAGTTTATTCCGAAGTTGGAGAGGGCAAGGCTTCCTTTCCCTGATACAGCGACCAGAACTCTAGTATGACAGGCCAGACTAGGGCCTTGTTAAGCCTGTGGATACTGGATTTTAAGAAGAGGCAGTGGGACCCCCATAACAATGGCTGCCAGAGATGGGGGGAACAGACAACCAGAGTAAATGCCAGCTGGTTTCCAGATCAAATGCAAGGTGCTGGTCTGAACCTTTATCTGATGCGTCTCTCCCGCTACAATCCCGCCTTGGCTGCGCTCTTCATCACACAATTGTTTGGTGGTGCCCGGCCCTTGAGTGGCTTACCTCTCCTCTACCAGGACGAGAGCCTTCTCTGTGGTGGCCCCGTCCCGGTGGAAGGCTCTATCCCAGGACACACATGCCTTGCCGGAGCTTGTTAGCTTCCGCAAGGCTTGCAAAGACAGAGCTCTTCCATCAGGCTTTGAATCAGTCATCGTGTATGCCTTGCGATTCCTGTATTGTTCCCACTGGGAACCCACTTTACTGTCGGGTTGTTGAATGCAGCTACGTTCAATGGGAGATTTATATGGTTGGTTTTAAATTGTGCTATGTGTTTCTTCTGTTTATCATTAGTATTGCTTCCTCCTTCCTCAGCAAGGGGGAGGAAGACCAGGACAGGCTTTTTGGACAGACCAGGGGAAGCTATGCTTTGGGGAACCTATGGGGAAGAAGGAAGTGGGCATGAGCAAACATAGCAGCAGGCGCCACACTGGGGAATCTCCGCACTAGAGAAAATTCTCTCGACAGCCTCCCCACCAGCCACAGAGTCAAGTCACCTTGATTTGTGCAAGGAGATTTTTCAAAGTGGTGTACAACTGGTCCGGGTCTTTGAGCTCCTTCCTGAAGGACAGAGAATCCAAGTCAGCCACCACGAAAGGCCAGTCTTCTTACGCCCCTCATCTCTACAAATGGTAACGCTACTTGGATACACTGCCCCACATGCCTGCTTAAAACCTCAGGAACCAATCCCTCCCCCTTCTTATTTTGCATAACTAGAAAAGACCCTTTTAAAAACCTACAGCGGAGCTTATTGCGAGACAGACAGCAACGGCGGATCATCAGGCAGCCAGGATGTAAGACGGGAAACGATGTTAGCCAAGGGGAAAGATGTGCTACGGCTCCCACAGGGCACCAGGACAGGTAAGTATACAGTCATGTAATAAACACCTGGGCATCTGAAGCAGAAGCTGGAATGGGCTTGGTCTCATCAACAGGGGCCTTCTTCTTCTTCCGGGACCTACTGAAGCCAGGGTGGCGTAGTGACAAAGAGGGCTGGACTCTGACTGGGGTGAGCCGGCTTCCAGACCCCACTTAGCCATGAACTTCCCTGGGTAATCTTTTGGACCAGTCAGCCTAACCCACCTCACAGGGCTATAAGTGAGGATAAAACGTGGAAAGGAGGCCGAAACGATGCCCAGAGCACCTTGGAGGGAGGGTGGGACTAAAATACGATAGATTACCTCCCTCTGAATGGATGGACCACTGGTCTGATCCAGCAGGGCCCTACTGACGTTCTTACGTAGCTGCATGGTTTTCACCCCCTATATCTGTTGCATATGTATGTTTCGAGGAACTTGGAGCAGTGGTAGGGAGCATACTGAAATTGGCCAGAAACTGAGAAGCGGACCAATGGCTTACCCTTTCTCCTTTCCCATGGGCTTCCATCCCGTCTCCCCTGGAAGACAGGAAGCATCACATTAGTCCAAAAGAACCCAGTGCCATGAGAAGCAAAGTGCCAGCGGCTAAGCCAGAACTGCCAGCTAGGACCGTCCAGGCTCATAACCCTTCAGTAACCAATCTCTAGCCCTGATGCTCCAGAGAACTGAGAAGCCAGGGGGAAGCAGTGGTTGGAGTGTCAGACTAGGACCGGGGAGACCTGAGTTCAGATCTCCAACTGGAGGCATTGAACTCAGTGGGTGACACTTGGGCTATGCTTTTTCTCACCATAACCTACCTCACAGGGTTGTTGTGGTGAACAAAAGAGTGAAGACACTAATCTAATCTAATCTATCGTCCAAAACTCCTTGGAGGAAGATAAGGGGAAAATGCAGTAGGTACATAGACAACAGATACGTATGGAGACCTCACTTCAAAAAAGATGTGGACAGAATGGAGCGGGTGCAGAGGAAAGCGACGATGATGATCAGGGGCCTGGAGACCAAGCCCGGAGAAGAAAGGCTGAGGGACCTCGGAACGTTCAGTCTGGAGAAGAGAAGGCTAAGGGAGGACACGATTGCTCTCTTTAAGTACTTGAAGGGCCGTCACTTAGAGGAGAGTTGAGAACCAAAAACTGTGATGTCAAGCGCAAACAAAAGTACAGAATAAAGAAGATAAAGAGCTAAATTTGTGTTCTTGTTTTTATCATCTATTATCTTATTCAAATATTCTCAAAATCATTAAAAGCACAGGGGGACGATTCCTTTCTGCTTTGCATCACAGTTTTTGGTTCTCAACTCTCTGTGATTTTGTTGACGGTGATTCCTCCAGACTGTCGTCACTTAGAGGAGGGCAGGGAGCTGTTCTCGTTGGCCACAGTGGACAGGACTTGCAGTAATGGGCTTAAATTACAGGTGGAATGATATTAGGAGTACATTATTTTTTTTACAGTAAGAGCAGTTCAACAATGGAATCAGCTGCCAAGGGAGATGGTGAGCTCTCCCTCACTGACAGACTTCAAGCAGTGGAAGCACGAACACTTGTCAGGGATATTTTAGGCTGATCCGGCACTGAGCAGGGGGTTGGACTAGATGGCCTCTATGGCCCCTTCCAACTCTATGATTCTATGATACTCTAGGGATGAATGGAGACATAACCCCCAGACAGGCAAGAATGTTATTCTACTGTTTAAATGCACCACTAGAGTTTACTTGATCCATCACCACAAACCACACACTTGCCCTGCTTTTTGTTCTGTCCCTCCCCCCCCTCCCCAAACATTTCTGAATACGGGACACCCACAAAAGATGGCCTGGCCCCCTCCCTTCCGGACTCACGGATGCCTGGAATGCTTTCGATGGGGATGTGCCGGACGCCCTCCTTGAAGCACGTGAGGCCCGGGTAGACCTTGCGGATCTGGGCCTGCTTCCGCTCTATCAACTTCTTGATAATCTATGATAATTTTAAAAAGAAGAGTGAGGGACATGCCTTGGACTGCCTCTGTACAGCGTGTCCCTGCAGGATTGAGACCAGGTAGGTAGGAAGAGGGTCAAGTGGCAGGACAGACGTTACTGCCTTAGTTTGGTGTAGTGGCTTTAGGAGTACGGACTCTAATCTGGGAGAACCGGGTTTGATTCCCCACTCCTCCACATGCAGCTGCTGGTGTGACCTCGGGTCAGTCACACGTTTTTTCAGAGCTGTTCTCTCGGGAGCAGTCCTCAAAAGAGCTCTCTCAGCCGCACTTGCTTCACAGGGGGTCTGTTGTGTGGAGGGGAAGGGAGATTGTAAACCACTCTGAGACTCTGAGTGAAGGGCGGGGTATAAATCCAATCTCTTCTTCTTCATCTTAGTGGACCTTTTTAGAATCTCAGGGACCTGGGTTCGAATCCCCACTCTGCCATGGAACCTTGCTGGTTGACTTTGGGCCAGTCCTATATACTCTCCCGCCTAACCTACCTCACAGGGTTGTTCTGAGGGTAAAACAGAGGAGAGCAGAATGATGTAGGACACACGTTGGGTCCCTGTTGCAGACAAAGGCGGGGTATAGATGAAGTGAATAAATGAGAGAGAGCCTCTCACGCAGTTAGAAAAGTTCCAAGGCACAGTAGGCGAAGGCAGAGAAGAACGGGGAGTGAGGCCGGAGGAACCAGGCAAGCTGCTGGAACCCGAGCCACTTCACTGCCCAGATAAGAGCCTCGCTCTTCCTGAGACGACAAGCCTGGGGGGATGGAATAGGACCAGTGTTCCCACTAAGCGGAGTTAGTGTGAGCTAGCTCACAGTTTTTCAGCCTCTGGCTCACAGATCTTTGTCTTCGCTCAGGAAGGAGGGCTCCAGAGCAAACTAATTTATGCAGCAGCCAAATTGCTCACTCGGAATTTTAATGTCAGTAGCTCTCAAAGTAGAATTTCTGCTCACAAGACTCCACAGCTTAGAGGGAGCACTGGATAGGAGCATTCCACACTGTACCAGGAAGCTCATCTGATAAGAGTGCTCCTCTATTCAGACAGAGTTGCCTCCATACAGAAAGCCCGTAGGCCAAGGAGAAGGGTTCTAGCCTAACCATATCCCTGAGAGACTAGTTTTCTACATGCAAGGAACCTTCCTGGGATGGAACGACATTCAGTCACGTGAGTCCCTGGTCTGCAGGGGTACAGAAACTAGATGAGCACCTCAGTGGAAGCCTGGCCAAAATCTGCCAGCAGGAAAAGGAAGTTATACAGGCATAGAAGGGATGTGACCAATCGAATAGGGAAGGGAGTGGAGCAAAGTAGAAGGTTGTTGATGCTTTTGGGGGTGTGGGGGCGGTACTGGAGAATTCTAATTTTAAAGGAGAAGCTACAGATTCAGTTCGGCTAGCGGGAATTCCCAGCTCAAGACCCACACACCGCTGAGGGTTCTAACAGCTGAATCCCTCCTTTCAGAGAAAAGAGCAAGGGTCCAGGAGCACCTTAAAGACTAACAACATTTTTGGCAGGGGATGAGCTCTCATGAGTAGGGTTCCCAAGTACTTACTGTGATCCGGCGGGGGAAACATGCTCCCCGGCCGGACCATTCCTCCCTGTAACACACCATGCCATCGCCAGGAAGTGATGCTGGGTGACGCTTTCCAGCCCCATTGCCAGAGCGTCGCCCAGCATCACTTCCTGGTGACGGCATGGTGCGGCGCATCTGTTGTCCCCGCAGGAATAATCCCGCAAGGACGTTTGTGTCCCCTGCCAAATCACGGTAAGTACTTGGGAAGCCTGCTCATGAGTCACTGCTCACTTCTTCAGATACAGCTAGAATGTAGCACCTTAAAGACTATGGATCCACAAGGGTTAAGCTGACACTAAATATTATGAAAATACAAAATTTATTCAGGTGTACATATTTTAAAACTTAGATTCATTAAAAATATACCATTCAGACATAAAAAACTTTTCAACATTCATACATAGATGGGTTAGTGCTGTGCAACTGAACCAAATGCGTTTCGGCCCCTCAAAGGCCCCTCAACTTGTGTGAGTTGAATGTATGTCACTCCATCCTGTACAAATATACCAGAATTTGTACTGGATGGAGTGACATACATTCAACTCACACATGTTTGTGCTACCAGAATTATTGGTGAACTTTAATTGGAGGCCCATCTTATAGAATAATAATAAACAAATACATATTTAGGAAACAACATCTGGCCTTACACTGTATATGTATTTAACATCTTATGTAAAAAAATTTTTTGAATGTATGTCAAATTTGTAATTGGAATTGTGACCACTGAGGAAGGCCCTTTGAGGGGCCGAAACGCGTTTGGTTCAGTTGCACAGCACTAACCCATCTATGTATGAATGTTGAAACGTTTTTTATGTCTGAATGGTATATTTTTAATGAATCTAAGTTTTAAAATGTGTACACCTGAATAACTTTTGTATTTTCATAATGTTTTGTGTCAGCTTAACCCTTGTGGATCCATAGCAACTTTTTGGGTTGAGTTTTCTCCCCCCCCTTCCCTTCCTTTTTGTTGGCACCTTAAAGACTTACAAAGACTACAGAGTCCCACAGCACCTTAAAAACTAACACAACTCTTCAGAAGGAGTGAGCAGTGACTCACAAAATGGAGACAATGAAGAGTAGAGACGTGCCACATTAACGACCTCACTGTATGTCAATCTCTGGTCAGGAGATGGCCACAAGGACTTTCTAATAGCTTAAATAGCTAATCTGCATGCCAATTACCTCACCTGCCTGTGAAGTAATTAATGTGATAAGCCAAATGCTCTGTGCTGTTATAATGCTATAAAAGAGGTTGACTTGTAATGAGGGATTTCTTTTGTAATAAGTAGGTTTTGTAACAAAGTTGATTTTGGTTATAGATTTATGACATGCAGTATGTGTTTGAATCTACTTTGGGATGTTATTTTGCTGTGTGTTAATTGTGAGATATTTTGTTGTAAGAGTAATTTAATAAAAGTTATTTGAAAAAAAAAGAAAAAAGAAGAAGAATATTTAGAAAAGAGGAGAAGAAGAAATCCAGAAACCTCTTTATCAATGTGGCTTTACTTGAATAAATCCACAACCTCTACTCTTCATTTTTTCCATTGAGTCCAGTCTTCCTTTTGTGGATTGTTTTGGACCTTTTATATGGACTTATACTGTGTGGACTCTATACTGTTTGAGCTGTTTATTGTTTATGTATTTAGATTGTAGAGCTTTGCTCTCATACATAATTGGGTCGTCCCACGGACGTTTTCCCCCTTTCCTTATTCTATTTCTGTTTTCCTGTGGGACCTTCTCTCTATATAGTAGGGATAAATTGAGTACAGTCCTGCAACTCCTCCCTCCCTCCTCACCTCTTTCTGCTTCTTAATGATATGGGAGAGCTCCGTGTAGGGGATCCGAGGGTTCAGCTCGCATTCCATCAAGGTGGCTCCCTCGTAGTCCTTGATGTAGCCCAGGTACCGGCTCTTGGGGACTTTAATGTCTTTGGAGAAGCCCTGCAGCCAGAGGAGGGGAGAAAAGGCTTGTCCAGTAATAGTTTACATAAGTCACACATAATAAGAAGAAACAGGGCCCTGGGTTTTGGTCACTGTGTGACAAAGAGGGGGCTTTTACATGCGCTAAATAACGTAATTTCAATCCACTTGTTTGTAAAGTAGATTTTGCCATTTCACACACTAAAATCCAGTTCCAAAGTGCATTGTGCTTTAATAAGCCAGGAAGGGCACGGATTATGTTGAGAGCAGAGTGTTGGACTGGATGGGCCATTGGCCTGATCCAACATGGCTTCCCTTATGGTCTTAGGGTCCTCCTGTCATAACAGCATAAGAGAAGCCAATGTTGGATCAGGCCAATGGCCCATCCAGTCCAACACGCTGTCACACAGTGGCCAAAAATACCAGGTGCCACCAGGAGGTGCTACCAGGAGGTCTACTCCCCAAGCACCAAGAATACAGAGCATCACTTGCCCCAGCCTGAGAGTTTCTATCTATACCTTGTGGCTAATGGCCACTGATGGACCTCTGCTCCATGTTTATCCAATTCCCTCTTGAAGCCGTCCCATGCTTGTAGCCGCCACCACCTCCTGTGGCAGTGAATTCCATGTGTTAATCACTCTTTGGGTGAAGAAGTACTTCCTTTTATCTGTTCTAACCTGACTGCTCAGCAATTTCATTGAGTGCCCACGAGTTCTTGTATTGTGAGAAAGGGAGAAAAGTACTTCTTTCTCTACCTGCTCTATCCCATGCATAATCTTGTAAACCTCGATCATGTCGCCCCTCAGCCATCGTTTCTCTAAGCTAAAGAGACCCAAGCACTTGAACCTTTCTTCATAGGGAAAGTGTTGCAACCCTTTTATCATTCTAGTTGCCCTATTCTGCACTTTTTCCAGTGTTGCCTCTCCTTAAGGCATTATTTTTATTTAGGGTAATTATTTAATTTGTTTATATCTCGCATTTCTCCCCAAAGGGGTCCCAAAAGAGCTAACAAAATGAACAGGAAAGGGGGGGAGGCTTCAGAGAGTCAACCAGATCCTCCTTCTTTGCCACCTAATTTAAGGCTGTGACACTCAGGCTGGGCGTCAAAGGGACAGCAGCCCTCGGGCTCTTGCCCTTTAGCTCATGCCTCTGGGCACATCCCGGCCTTAAGTACCTGTGTGCAGAATGGGGATCAAACATAGCAAAATGTTTATTCACTGGCTTTGGACCAACTAGCCTAAACCAACTAGTCCTTATAGAAGAAAAATAAGCACCCAAGTCAAAGCAGGACACCCAAAGAGTGATGAATTCCATAACGTGGAATTTCAGATGTGGAATTCACTGCCACAGGAAGTGGTGGCGGCTACAAGCATAGTTTCAAGAGGGGGTTGGATAAACATTTGGAGCAGAGGTCCATCAGTGGCTATTAGCCACAAGGTACGGCTGGAACGCTATGTTTGGGGCAGTGATGCTCTGTATTCTAGGTATTTGGGAGGCAACAGTGGGAGAGCTTCTGGAGTTCTGGCCCTGCTGGTGGACCTCCTGATGGTGTCTGGGTTTTGGCCACTATGTCCTACAGAGTGTTAGGCTGGATGGGCCACTGGCCTAATCCAACATGGCTTCTGTTATGTTCTTATTTCTGGGGCAGTGATGTTCTGTATTCTTGGTCCTTGGGGGGGGGCAACAGTGGGAGGCTTCTGGCGTTCTGGCCCTGCTGGTGGACCTCCTGATGGCACCTGGGTTTGGCCACTGTGTCCTACAGAGAGTTGGACTGAATGGGCCATTGGCCTAATCCAACATGGTTTCTCTTATGTTCTTATGTCTGGGGCAGTGATATTCTGTATTCTTGGTGCTTGGGGGGCAACACTGGGAGGGCTTCTGGAGTTCTGGTCCCGCTGGTGGACCTCCTGACTGCATCTGGGTTTTGGCCTTTGTGTGATACAGAGTGTTGGACTGGAGAGGCCACTGGCCTGATCCAACATGGCTTCTGTTATGTTATGTTTTCTTATGACTCAGCACCCCCAGTGTGCTCTTCATTACTGAGAAACTCTCCTGTGTATGCACAGACCTGAGACATTTCTGACACTGAGCGCTGTGGATCTGGGAGGTACCTGCTTCTTGAAGTAGCCAATGGCATATTCGTCAGCATAGGTGAGGAAGTACAGGATGCTGTGTTTGATGTGGTACTCTTTCAGGTGATTCATCAGGTGGGTCCCGTAGCCCTGGACGGAGAGGAGGGAAGCGTGAGGCACAATCCGAATCTTATCCAGCCATTCTGGTCAGGGCACCACTATGGCTGAAATGAGTATGCAGACCTGTGTATCTCAGAAAGCTGTTATTGATGTACGTGGCATGCATATCTACGGTCATCTCCTGCACTTGCTTGAAAAGTTCATGGTGTGTGTGTGTGTGTGTGTGTGTGTAGATTTCAGATGCAAGAAAGGAAGTTCCTGAATGCCCAACTTGTTGGGGCCTCAAAATCTTATTTTGGGGGGACAGTTAAAGGACACAGCAACAAAGGATAATTACCAGCGTTTACTGGCTGCAGCAAGAATGTGCCAAAGTCTTTGAAAACAACCACCCCCCATTTTTAGGCCCTCTGTAAGAAGCTTCCTTCTGTTTTACTGAGCTCTCTAAAAAGGTAAAGGTTTCCCTTGCTCAAAAGCCAGTCGAATCCGACTCTAGGGGGTGGTGCTCATCTCTGTTTCCAAGCTGAAGAGCCAGCGCTGTCCAAAGACATCCGAGACGCACGGAACGTTGTTACCTTCCCACCGAAGCGGTACCTATTTATCTACTTGCAGTTTCTTGCTTTCAAACTGCTAGGCTGGCAGGAGCTGGGACCAGAGACGGGCGCTCGCTCCGTCATGCGGCATTCGGTTCTCGAACTGCCAAACTACCGACCTTCCAGTCTGCAGTTCAGCGTCTTAACCACTAAGCCACCGTGGCCCCCTACGGAGCTCTCTAGCTCCCTGCAAACTGCAGGGATCCACACGGGTATGCAGAAACCTGCTTTTGGTCAGTCCTTTGCTTTGTTCTCCGCCGGGTCAGTGCAGCCTCACAGGCCACCTCCTTTACTAAAAGGAAGCCTCCTGATTCATGCAGACTGAGAGAAGATGAATGATGCAGAATTCAAGCATTTGCCTATACTTTTTCAGAGAACCGGTGCCATAGAGTGACTTAAAAGGAGCCCTGACCTGGGCAGCCCAGGCAAGCCCGATCTTGTCAGATCTCGGAAGCTAAGCAGGGTCGGCCCTGGTTAGAACTCGGATGGGAGACCACCAAGGAGTACCAGGGTCATGACGCAAAGGCAGGCAATGGCAAGCCACCTCTGAAGCCTCTCTTGCCTTAAAAACAAGCCTGCCTCGCCACCTAGTGGTGCACAGTGCTGAAAAGAGCTACAACGTCTGCCAGACAATCTTAGGATCTCCTGGCTATTCTACACATGCCGGATGAAGTGTGATCTGGCAGGCACCCGATTCTAATCCCGCCTCTGCCACCAACTCCCTAGGGATCCTAAGCCTAGGCACTCTTCGTCAGCCTCATCCCACCAGCCAAACTGGGATCACAAACGAGGGTCTGTGAAAGCATTATACAAATGTCCTCTGCTTCCAACTGGAACAGCTCCTTGCCCTCCTCCAAATGACAGCCTTTCAGATATTTAAAGAGAGCAATCATGCCCCCCCTCAATCTCCTCCAAACTAAGCATTCCCAACATATCCCCCAGTCCTAACACGCAGTCCCCGTTCCACAGTGTGTCTCAAGCAAGACTCTACCTTGACTTGCTCGTTGGACGTCACAGCACAAAAGACGATCTCTGTGAACCCCTGAGTCGGGAACATCCGGAAGCAGATGCCCCCGATCACCCGGCCATCCTTGATCAGGGCCAAAGTTTTGTGCTTGCTGCCCCAAAGGAAAAAAGAAGGAAATATATGGATTGGGAGTCAGGAAAGGGAAATGGAACACAGAACGACGGCCAATCCCTCCCCTCTTCCCTAACATGGAATGAAATGCAGGCAGCTAACAGTGGCTCATTTCAGACATCACGCAAAAGCCATGCTTCATTTCTAAGGATGGCTCGTTTGCAAAACCAGGATTCAGCACGCAGACAACCACTCACATCCTGCTTTGCCTTGAGAAAGGTTGATTTCTTTGCCTTCTCTCTGTAGCCTGGGTGGGCAGGGCTGGGGAACAGGCTAGAATAAAACCAGGCTTTTTGCATTTCTCACTCAGATGACCCCATAGTTAAGACTTCAGTGTGTCTCTTAAACCAGATCCTGGTATGATGGCCTCCAACTAACCATTGTCAGTGGAGTAGCCATGTTGGTCTGTAGCAACAGAACAAAGTGTGAGTCCAGTGGCACCTTTAAGACCAGCGAAGTTGAATTCTGGGTATAAGCTTTCATGCGCATGCACACTGATTAAGAAGTGTGCATGCACATGAAAGCTTATACCCAGAATTCAACTTTGTTCGTCTTAAAAGTGCCACTGCACTCACACTAAATATAGTTAGTTTTATTAAACCATGGTTTTGCCTGATGTCTTAACGAAGCCAGTATCTGACCCTGCCTATCTCTGCACTGGCCACGCATCAGTTTTACAGCAATAATGCTGTGGTTTCCAGCAAAGAATCCTGCGTATTGTAGTGTAGTACTGTGACATGCTGAGAAAAGAGAAGCTATGTGATGGACCAGGATTCAATTCTGCAGAAGATGAACAGGGCTTTGGTTTCACATTTTGGCTCTTTTTTACTGCTACAGACAGACTCACACGGCTCCCCGTCTCGATGTGTGTGGAGGTGAGGCAGGTGAGGCTGAGGGGGTGCGACTGGCCCCAGGTTCCATAAGCAGAGGGGAGGTTCGATTCCCAGGTCCCCAGATCCCAGTTCGACACTCTAACCAGCGCGCCACATTGGCCGGAGCACCTGACGCTCCTTCCTTTCCTTGCGCCCAAGGGGTCTTTAAACAGTGTGGCAGCAACCTGCGCGTGGCCCATCTCATTCCCAACCCCTCATGAGAATTCAAGAAGGCCTAGTGGCCGTGTGCAGCATATCCTACTATGCTGAAAGGTCCTTGGGGAGTGAGAAGGGAAGGAACATTAGATGCTCTGTCTCCCCTATGGTGGTAGCAAGCGGGGCAGGTAGGGGACTCAGCCTCAGACAGCGCCCGTCATTGCCCCACGCAGTAAGGTGTCTGAAGGGAGTGGTGACTCCTGGAAGCTCCTCCCCTGCCACAAATGCTGTTAGTCTTTAAGGTGCTACTGGTGTAGTGGTTAAGTGTGCGGACTCTAATCTGGGAGAACCAGGTTTGATTCCCCACTCCTCCACCTGCAGCTGCTGGATTACCTTGGGCAAGCCATAGTTCTATGAGAGCTGTTCTCTCAAGAGTAGTCCTTGAAAGAGCTCTCTCAGCCCCACCTACCTCACAGGGTGTCTGTTGTGGGGAGGGGAAGGGAAAGGAGTTTGTAAGCAGCTCTGAGACTTCGAATGAAGGGCCGGGTATAAATCCAATCTCTTCTTCATCTTCTACTTGCCCCTTTCCAAGACTGCAATGCTCAATGTGGGTACATTATCCCACTGAGGCCCCACCACACAGGTCACCGAATGCCTCCACCATACCAATCCATTACGGTCCAGAAGGTCCCACTCCCAACTTACGGGTCAAAGACCAAGCGGGTGATGTACTCCTTGGGCATCCGCGGCAGCTGGTGCGAAAAAACGTTCTGCAAGCCGACCAGCCACATGAGGATCTTCTTGTTGGACTTCTGAGAGAGGGAGTTGCCAATGACGTGGAATTCGATGATGCCACGCCGCTCCTCCAGGCGGGCTGTCTCATCCCGGGCTGCGTTTGCAGAGAGCAGGCTGGTCTGCGGGTGAAGGGAAAACACGGACAGAATTCAGTACTGGAGAGCATGCCAGGTTTGGAGGCGGGATGGAGCCAGAGCACGATCATTTCCACAGCAGTGAAATTCCCCGCATTGACGTTTTTAAAACTGCGTGTTATGTGGAATTTTCCACAGTAGATTTTTCCTCACCAGGCACAAACCTGAAGTTTTCACCTTCTTACCACGTTTTCAGAACTCGCTAAAACTGGAGGTTCCAAAAACACGGGATAGAAAAGAGAAATATTCGGGTTTGCGCCTAGTGCGGAAAAATCTACTGCAGAAAATGTCACATAACGCAGTTTTAAAAACATCAATGTGGGCAATTTCACTACTGCGGAAATGGTCCTTGTTTGGCTTCCTTTCCTACATGCAGATAAGAAACTTGACGTAACTCCCAGAACCCTTTGCTTCTAATTTCCCTCAACACATAACTTCCTTCCTTTTTTAAAAAAAAAAAAACACCCAAGGATTTTTCAATCTTATATTCACTATCAAGCCCATGTGTTAGCTAGCCAAGCAACCTGAGCCAATTTGGGGGAAAATGTGTTGATATTTTGTGGTCACGTGAGCTTAAAAAAAAAGTCACTGCTTTTCCTGCAGCTGCCCTCCACCCCTGGAACACCCAGCCCCAGGAAGTTGCCCTTTCACTGTTGGCTTTCCAGAGCCTAATAAAAATGGTCTGGGCTTTTGTAGGATCACAGACTTAGCCTTGGATCCAGTGGTAATTTCCACTGAGAGAACTGACAAAATTCTCCAGGACGAAACCAATTTGGCGTCCCGGGGGAAGGAGGGGGTGTCAGGCCTTCTCTGAAGTTGGCAAAGCCCTGTTCGTTTCTCCCTCTGCCTCTTGGCGTACCTCTGGCCCAAGCATGGCCGCCGGATCCGTGATCGTCAGCATCACTTCGTTGACCAGCTCCATCGGGATGTCGCCCAGCACCCGGATCCGCTTGGCATCCTCGATAGTCAAGCTCTCAGGGAGCTTCCGCTTCTCACCTGGGCAGGAAACAGGGAAGACATCGGAGACTGTTGAAGAAAGGTTAAAGCACTTGGGGCTCTTTAGCTTGGAGAAACGACGGCTGAGGGGTGACATGATCGAGCTTTATAAGAGAACGCATGGGATAGACCAGGTTGAGAAAGAAGAACTTTTCTCCCTTTCTCACAATACAAGAACTCCTGGGCACTCCATGAAATTGCTGAGCAGTCGGGTTAGAACAGATAAAAGGAAGTACTTCTTCACCCAAAGAGTGATTAACACATGGAATTCACTGCCACAGGAGGTGGTGGCGGCTACAAGCATGGACGGCTTCAAGAGGGAATTGGATAAACATCTGGAGCAGAGGTCCATCCATGGCTATTAGCCACAAGGGATAGATAGGAACTCTCGGGCTGGGGCACGGGATGCTCTGTATTCTTGGTGCTTGGGGGAGGAGGCAACAGTGGGAGGGCTTCTAGTGTCCTGGCCCCACTGCTGGACCTCCTGAGGGCACCTGGTGTTTTTGGCCACTGTGTGACAGAGTGTTGGACTGGATGGGCCATTGGCCTCATCCAACATTGGCTTCTCTTATGTTCTTACTTATTATTTATTGATTTTATTTTATTATTCATATTTGGATTTATATTCCACCCTCCCCACAAGTGAAGGGTCTTGTGGCGACTCACAACACTAAAACCAATAAGGTAAAAATAACATAAAATCAAATAATATAAAATATTAACATTTAAATGTTAAAACATTAAAATATTAAAACGCGTGGCTGTTGCCATACCACTATTAAAACAGCCCAAACACGTGCTTACCCTCCAAAGGATAACCTAAACAATTCAGCTTTGCATGCCCTGCGGAAACTGAACAAATCCGGTAGGGCACGGGTGTCATCCGAGAGTGCATTCCACAGGGCAGGGGCCACAACTGAGGAGGCCCTTCCCCTGGTGATGGCTAAGCGAGTCATCCTGGGGCCAGGCACCTGCAAGAGGGCCCTAGGCTATGACCGAAGGGAGCGCAGGGGGTTGTAATGGGAGAGGTTGTCCTGTAGGTATGAGTTCGTAAGAATGGGCTGCAAACACCAGTCGCTTGACGCAACTCCCAGAAACCACTGCTTCTCTCTTTGTATTCCAGATACATGTGCATTGATTCTGAAGTCCTTTACTTAACCCCTGCCTATGCTTTGGCTGAGTTTGGTTGCTGCTTTACTTAGTCACTGCATTTTTAGTCTGTTTTGTGCTTTTGCTGCTGCTGGCTTTCAACTTTTCACGCCACTTGTGCTACTTCAAGGATTGTATTGTTTTTATTGCACAACTCAAATAATTACACAGGCCAGAATCAACCTTGACTAGAATGAAACTATGACATCACTAGACCCCGACCCATGACATCATCAGGCCTCGGAGTTTCAGGGTTTGGGACGCTGAGGATCCAGCAACATGAAGATCATCATCTTGTTCCAGAGGTAACCTGCAAGCTCCAGGTTCATGCAGTCTCAGTTTGCCTCAGGGCTGTGCAGGGAAGGGAGAGGAGGCTTAACCCTTCAACCTCCAATCAGTTTAAGTGCTCTGTACTTTGGCTCTGCAGGCAGCTCCTAGGCTGTGTATCGTGCACTCCTCTTTAACTGCTCTGGGAATTTCGTTGGACAAAATGTGCATTTGGAAAGTGTGCTGTATCAGCATATATAATTTTAAAAATCAAATAAATACTTAAGATTCAGGTGGGTAGCCGTATTGGTCTGAAGCAGCAGAAAGTCCAGTGGCACTTATACCCAGAAATCAAACTTAAACAGGCCAGTGGACTCAAACTTGGTTCTCACATCTGTTGTTAACCCCTTTATTATCTGTATGCCATTTTGCTGCTCTTTACATGTCCTACCAAATGTGTTATTCCAATCGTAGCTGTGTTTACTGCTCAGTTACTTAAGCATCTTGACTCTAACTAACTCTTCCTGGCAACTAACCTCCCCCCCCAAAACTGCATATAATATCTGAGAGACTCTGTTCCAATGTATGTGAAGCAATGTGCACATGCTGAGTCTCTGTTCTCCCCGGGGTTTGGGTTGGGTTTTGGGGGGGGGGGGGGGCGCTTCGTTCTTGCATCTCTTTGTTAACCCTTGCATTTATGTGCTAGTTTGCTGCCATTCATTGATCTTACCCACCTGATCCAATTTCAGCCCTACTTATGTATCTTGGCTGTGACTGGCCCTCCCTAACGGCTGCCCTCCCCCTCTTTTTCCTGTTAAGTGGAGCTTGAGATTTCATTCCATTGCGTCTGACGAAGTGTGCTTGCACACGAAAGCTTAGACTTTGAATAAAACTTTGTTGGTCCTAAAGGTGCCACTGGAAGCAAAACTTTGTTCAAATGATCGCTTGTGCATGGCAATTGGCTTTGAAGATAGATTCAGGTGGGGTAGCCGTGTTGGTCTGAAGCAACAGAACAAAGTTGGAGTCCAGTGGCACCTTGAAGACCAACACAGTTTAATTCTGGGTATGAGCTTTCATGTGGATGCACACAAAAGCTTATACCCAGTGTTGGCTTTGAAAGTTCAGGATCAAACTAAAGATACATTAATTTAATGCTTAGAACTATTTTCCAAGGGTTGCGAAATAATACTTTTAATTTGTCTACCTACAGCCCTTTTATGCTGTCTTTTCTCTGAAGAGCTCAGGGCAGCCAAAACGATCCTTCTCTCCTTTTTATTCCTACAACAGTCCTAGGAAGTAGGTCAGGCTGACAAACGGTTCACAGCTAAGTGGGGATTTGAACTCATGTCTTCCCAGTCAGACGCTGACCCTCTAACCCAGGGGTGTCAAACATGCGGCCCAGAGGCCGGATCAGGCCCTCGGAGGGCTGCAATCCGGCCTGGCGCAAGGCCCTGGCTGTTTCCTGCTTCCTTTTCCAGTTCTCTGGCTGCAGTAACTCAGAGCAAGAGGTGTCAGCTGTCAGAGACTGTTAAACAGACAAAATATTGCAAGAGTGCTAGTGTTTTAAGCATGTTTTATTTAAAGTTTTAAAAAATCTTTAATTGGGTTTGTGTCCTTTATAAAGTTTATACCTCTGCTACCTGGCATTACATTTTATAGCACACATGGCTCGGCCCAACAAGGTCTCATTTATGTCAGATCCGGCCCTAAATAAGTTTGACACCCCTGCTCTAACTGCTACATGCAACAAGCTCTCAGCAAATAAGTCAGCCAGCCTGGTGTACTGCTTAAGAGTTCCAGGCTAAGATCTGGAAAACCCAGGTTGTAATCCTCTCTTTGCCACAGAACCTTGCTGGATGACCTCAGGTCAGTCACATGCGCTCTCATCCATTTCTACCTCGTAGGGTTGTTGTGACGATGGAATGGAGAAGAGGAGAATAGTGTAAACCACTTTAGGTGACCGTCTGGGGGGAAAGTGGGGGATAGATGAATTAAATGAATAAAAAGTAAAACAAGTAACAGGACCAATAAAACATTCCCAATTTTGTACGCAAGGTTTTGATTTTTGTAAGGCTGAGTGCTCAAGAGAAATAAATCTTGAAAGGGAGAGAGAAAAAAATAGGATGATGTCCTTCAGGGGTTACTATCTCACATCATGCACATGGTCCTGCCTAACAGCCACACTTCCCCTTCCTTGCCGACATTACCTGGCACGGACTCCAAGGAACCGCCATCCAGGCTGATGGACGCCAGAGAGGAGCTGCAGCTCAGAGACTTGTTGAAGAGGGGTGTGCTGGCTGCTGGAACCGTGCTGATTGCTGGGCAGGGAAAAGAGCAAACACACAATCCCATCAGGACGCGAAATATCAGCAATATGGAACAGGCAGCAGAATTCCATTGAGAAAAAAGACTGTGTCTGTCACAGAGCCACTGTTAGGTCACCCCCCCCCTCCAAGTTCTCTAACTTCTTCATTCGAGCAGCTGCTACAATTTCTGTTGCTGAGAAAACAGCATCAAGCCAAATCTCTGTCAGTGAGGGAGTGGCTTAGTAAAGTCAGGCGTATTTATTTAGTTATTTGATTTTTTCAGGAGCCACTCACCCAAAGGGCCTCGCGGCGACTTACAACACTAAAACCAATAAGATAAAAAACAACATAAAAACAAATAGCATATAAAATATTAACATTAAATATTAAAATGTTAAAATATGAGGCTATAGGTAAAGCTAAAGGTTTCCCTTGCTCAAAAGCCAGTTGAATCCGACTCTAGGGATGCGGTGCTCATCTCTGTTTCCAAGCCAAAGAGCTAGCGCTGTCCAAAGACATTTCCGTGGTCATGTGGCTGGCATGACTAGATACCGAGGCGCACGGAACGCTGTTACCCTCCCACTGAAGCGGTACCTATTTATCTACTTGCAATTTCTTGCTTTTGAACTGCTAGGTTGGCAGGAGATGAGGTTATAGCCATACCACTATTAAAACCCAAAATGTGGTTACCCTCCATAGGCCAACCTAAACAATTCAGCCTTGCATGCCCTGCGGAAACTAAGCAAGTCCGGCAGGGGCCGGGTGTCATCCGAGAGTGCATTCCACAGGGTAGGGGCCACACCTGAGAAGCCCCTTCCCCTGGTGACAGCTGAGTGAGCCATCCTGGGGCCAGGCACATGTAAGCGATCCCTAGATGATGACCGAAGGGAGCGCGGGGGGTTATAACAGGGTTGCTGGAACAGCCAAGACTGCAGAACATGTTCCGTTAAGAAACAACAGAAAACTTGATGTAACTGCGACATTTCATGGCAACCTTTTGTTTATATATGAAGCCCAATAGAGTGGATCTCATGGATCCATCCCACTTTGCTCCAATGCAAGCAGTCTTCCCTGGACGCAAGAGACTCTTACATTCGGGGAAACCTTCTTGCACCAAGGAAAAGTGCCACTGCTAAAGGAATGGGTTCCACAGGATCCAACCCATTGTTCTTAAACTTTTAGACCCTTCTCAGTGGAGTAAGACTGGAATATGTTGGCGGAATCAGCTGCCCAGGGAGGTGGTAAGGTCCCCTTCACTGGCAGCTTTCAAGAAGAGGCTGGATGAATTGGCCCCATACCTATCTGGTATACAAGCACCGCAACAGCGCAGAGCCTTTTCTCTAGCAAGATTCAATGTAATACCATCAGCAATCTTGCATGGGACATATAATAACATAGTATACACGGATAGACTTTACCACTGCAATTCTGGATGTACTGAAATTGTTTCGCATATTTGTTTGCATTGTCAATTTTACGTGGCCTTACATGCTGGATGTTTAAACCCTATCGTAGCCAACATGACGAACCTTCCTGATGCTTTAGAAGTGTACCGTCTTCTAAATGACTCTGTTTCGGAAATATCAATGAACGTGGCCATGTTTTTACAATCAGCAATAAAGCTACGTCAGGAAAACTTCCCATGAGTTAATTGCTTTATGCTACATCAAGTTTTATATGTCTGGTTATACTTGAGGTTTTAAATGTATATTTGTCAGAGGTGCTTTAGGCTGGTCCTGCATTGGGCAGGGGTTGGACTAGATGGTCTGTAGGGCCCCTTCCAGCTCTACGATTCTATGATTCTATGTTTGCCCTGGTGAAATTTTCTGTTCTTTCTCATTTACCCAGAATTACCCAGAATTTGGTGTTTCCTTAGCACCTGAGCATACTTTTCGAGTTAGCTGGCCAGGCAGCCTGTTAATGTACCTTCCTCTGTTCATGTGCCCAACCGGCAGTGTGGACAGCTGCCGAACCAACAGCCTACCTGGCCGGGGAACAAGCGGGGCTCCCTCTGCTGCAGGCATAGTGAAGTCGGCCTCCCAGATCGGGGAGCTCTCTCCGTAGATTTCTTCCTCCAGCATCGACAGAAACCTGGACAAGGAGGAATCCAGATGCACAGGAATCAGTGGGGCTGGACAGAGAGAAGGCCTCCATTCCCACCCATCTTTAAAAAAAATTACGGGGTGTTAATGACCAATACTGCATAGCAGTTGTGCGGAAAAACAAGACAAAGATGATAAAACACATTTGAATGGTCTTAAATGGATTACAGAACTTGGAAACAAAGCCCTGAAAACTAGAAAGGCATGCAACAGAAGTGCCACAAGCGACAGTTCTCGACCCTTTGTAAAAGCATCCTCCTGAACAATTTCTTGTCTAAAAATGCCATCCTGAACAACAGTTCACTGACTCTTTCCGAGAACACAATGGGAGCCAGATGGAGCCGAACCCGCTCCTACCTGCATAACTCATCCCTGAAATTATGTCCCTTCGCTAATCCTGCTAGAGGATGCTAGAACTCAGATACCTTTAATCTTGTTTTTGCATTTCTTGCATCAAGAGTATCTGGACAGCAGCTTTTATTACACCGTTTCCTAACTTTCTATTTCAATCTTATATGATGTTCATGCTGTTATGCTCTTATAATACCATGACTATCGTGTTGCGACATTTTACAATCCGCCTTGAGCCTCAGACAGAAAGGCGGACTATAAATTTATTTACTTATTTCAATTTATATCCTGCTCAGCCAGGCAGACTCAGGGCGGCTTACATTAAAAGGTTAAAATACATTAAAACACAAGTTGTAGACATCATAAAAATCATATACACCACAGGATAAAAGTGTTAGTGGTGGTATGATGTTGCATAGTAATCCTAGTAGGCCATGGTGGAATAGTCACAAAAGAGTATAGCCAGAGTTGGTAACCGGCTTATCAGACCATTAACAGAAACTGTCGCAGGCTACTGGCAATAGTATAGAGGGCCTTACCACAGTTCGGTTGTAGGAAGCGGCTCCTAGTCAAAGGCCTGGGGGAAGAGCTCCGTTCTGCAGGCCCTGCGGAACTGTAAGAGGTCCAGCAGGGCTCTGATTTCTGGGAGCTCATTCCACCAGTATGGAGCCGCTACTGAGAAGGCCCTGGCCCTGGTAGAGGCCAGCCTGGCATCTTTGGGTCCAGGGAGGGCCAAACGATTTGGAGACCCTGACCTCAGTGCTCTCTGGGGAACATGTGGGGAAAGGTGGTCCCTCAGGTAAGTAGGCCCCAGACCATATAGGGCTTTAAAGGTTAAAACCAGCACCTTGAAGCGAATTTGGTATGCTATCGGCAGGCAGTGCAAGGCCTTCAGCACAAGCTTGATATGTTCCCACACAAGGAGACCCACCAGCAGCCTGGCTGCCGCATTTTGCACCAGCTGCAGATTCCGGATTTGCGACAAGGGCAGCCCCATGTAGAGAGCATTACAGTAGTCCAGCCTCGAGGTGACCGTTGTGTGGATCACTGTTGCCAGATCATTGCGTTCAAGGAAGGGAACCGACTGCCTAATCAGCAGAAGATGGTAAAAGGCTGCCTTGGCAGTGGCTGCTACCTGGGCCCCCATTGTTAAGGAGGCATCCAGGAGAACTCCCAAACTCCTAACCTTTGGCGTTGGCACCAATGGTGCCCCATCGGAAAAAGTTAAGTAAATAAATTCTACCTTTCACTCAGCGGTAGCACCACTTTCATGGCGCAGGAAACAGGCCAGGCTTCCCATATCTGTCATTCCATTGTCAGGTAGATCAGTTTTTGATCTTAAAAAATGTTTCCCTCCCACTGAAGAAGAAGAGATTGGATTTATACCCTGCCCTTCACTTGGAGTCTCAGAATGGCTTACAATCTCCTCCCCCTCGCCACACCAGACACCCTCTGAGGTAGGTGGGGCTGAGAGAGCTCTCTTGAGGACTGCTCTTGAGAGAACAGCTCTGAGAGAACTTGTGACTGACCCAAGGTCACGCCAGCAGCTGCATGTGGAGGAGTGGGGAATCAAACCCGGTTCTCCTAGATTAGAGTCCACCGCTACTAACCACTCCGCTTGACGGAGTGAGCTCCCGTCTCTGGCCCCAGCTCCTGCCAACCTAGCAGTTCGAAAGCAAGAAATTGCAAGTAGATAAATAGGTACCGCTTTGGTGGGAAGGTAACAGCATTCCGTGCACCTCGGCGTTTAGTCACGCTGGCCACATGACCACAGAGAAGTCTTCAGACAGTGCTGGCTATTCGGCTTGGAAATGGAGATGAGCACTGCCCCCTAGAGTCGGATTCGACTGGCTTTCGAGCAAGGGAAACCTTTACCTTTTTAACTCCGCTTAGGACGGCACTGTTGGAGTGCACACCAAGGCGTGCTTACTTGGAAGTAAGTCCCATGTTATTCACTGGCAAAGAGTTCTTAGAATGGCAGCCTCGGACTCCCGAGCGAGGCCGATGGGCAAACCGCGGGCCTTACGCCTCTCCCTTTCCCGATGGGAGTCCCTTCACGGAGCCAGGCTTACTTGGGGAAATGGGTGAGGATGAGGGTGCGCTTCTCCGGGACCAGCTTGTCTTTCTCCACCCGGAACTTCTCCAGCAGCTGACGGCGAGTTACAGTGAAAGTGGACTTGAGGAGGTTGCGCCCAAAGACCTGGGTGGTTTCGTAGCGAGGGAGGCTGTCGCAGCTCTGGGGGACGTGGCAGTAGCACAGCCAGCTGGAGGGGGAAACGAGAATGGGGGGGGGGAAGCCGTTAAGAGGCTGTGCAGACCAGAGACCCAGAAAGTCACAAGTCGTCATCCATGCTCCCTCTAAGCTGTGTGGAGTCTCGTGAGCAAAAATTCTACTTTGTGAGCTACTGGCATTAAAGCTGTGAGCGAGCGGTTTGGCTGCTGCATAAATTACTTTGCTCTGGATGGAGCCATCCTTCCTGAGCGAAGACAAATATCCGTGAGCCGGAGGCTAAAGAACTGTGAGATAGCTCACCCTAACTCAGCTTAGAGGGAACACTGCACCGTTCCATAAATCTGTCCACTGAAGAGCCAGTGGTTGCTCAGCAGAGAGGAAACTGAACTTGGCACCGCCCCCAATCAGTGTTCCCTCTAAGCTGAGTTATGGTGAGCTATCTCAGAGTTCTTTAGCCTCCGGCTCATGGGTATTTGTCTTCGCTCAGGAAGGATGGCTCCAGAGCAGAGTAATTTATGCAGCAGCCAAATGGCTCGCTCACAACTTTAATGCCAGTCGCTCACAGTGTAGAATTTTTGCTCACAAGACTCCACAGCTTAGAGGGAGCATTGCCCCAGATCCATACGCAACTTCACCCGTTGCAAAGGAAAGTACCGCCATGCTGGAGGGTGAAGAAGTCCTCCCAGGCTTGAGTTCTCCTGCCCCCCTTCCCCTGGCTCACCGGGTGTAGTTGACCTTGTATGTTGCCACATCATCGTTCTGGGAGCGCTGCCGGAACTGGGACGGCGTCTCCAGCTTCCAGTAGTTCAGGCACAGAAGGAACATCTTGGAGAGCTCAAACATGGTCTGCCGCTCCTTGGTGGGCAGGTGGCTGAACTTGTACTGCACAAAGTTTAAGACACCCTGGGAAGGGAGTGGTGGGACAGATTGAGAACAGGCCTGCAAGCAGCCACTCGCTTGGTCACCTGCGGCAAGTAAGAATTGTCCCCAGGCGACCGAACGAGATCTCCCTTCTCCCTTCTTGACTTAAAATGACCAAAGCTCTTTTAAGGCTACAAAGACATGCATCAGGCTCTTTGGCACACTTTTTCTAGACGGGGAAAGGGTGGAGACCTGGTCCGGAATTTTTGCCTCTAGAATGCAACCTTGAAACAGGGCTGCCTTTTGAAGCCTGCAGGCTGTGGCTTGTGCAGCCTCCCTCCCAGCTTTAAGATTACAACTCCAAGGACGGAAGAAAGCAGCAGCACTGCTTCTGGTCCCCCTTTCTTCCTTGTTGAGACAGAAAAGAGAGCATGCAGATCAAATGTCTCTCCATGCTTCTGTCCTTGGGTGGCTGGTCACTGGCTGTGCACCAGGGATGGAGAAACTGAAACAGCAGTCCAAGCATCCCACTGAGAGCTTTCTCCTCTCCAGACTAGATCCAGCTCACTTTTTGCTCAACCTTGCCCTGTTCTTTTTTACAGCCCCCATCCCACATGACTTGTGTCCATGGAGGTCCAATGCTTCCCCGAATACCATTTTTGGTGCTCACTCCTCTCTTTTTCACCAGCAGAAATGCCTGTTGGTCCCAATCCCATGCCTTAACCTGATGGTATGGTAAGATCCAGGCAGGGCCACCACCTCTGCCCAAGCATCTGGTATTTACAGTCCGCCTTTCTCACAGAGACTCCAGGAGGATTTTATGGTGTAAAGCAATGCAACCAAATGGCACGAGAGATCGGATGAGCAGTGATGTTCCGTATTCTTGGTGCTTGGGGGGGAACAGTGGGAGGGCTTCTGGAGTTCTGGCCCCACTAGTGAACCTCCTGATGGCACCTGGGTTTTGGCCACTGTGGGACACAGAGTGTTGGACTGGATGGGCCACTGTCCTGATCCAACATGCCTTTTCTTATGTTCTTATGCTATCTTCTCCAGCAGTTTCATAAACTGCAAGCAGATGCTCTCTGGTAACACTGACCCATGACGACAAAGAACAAAGAACTATCTTCTCCAACAACACAGAAAAATTCAAACATTTCTCCGCCAACAGCCTCCGCTAAGGAGTAACAAATACTATCACCAGCATGAAGCTGCCTAGGAAACAAATACAGAAACTTGCGGCTGCCTGATAGAACCTGAGAGATATACTATCCTAGATAGGTTATAAAGCTTGCCGCAAGGGTTCCGATGGGACCCTAGAAAATACGCTGCTATCTTAAGAGTCTTGTGCTCACAAAGAGAAATTATTGCGCCTTGTGTCCTGTATATACCTAAAGTCCTTGAAAAAGACTGTATTCGAAATGAGTAAATTACTAGAGTCCCCCGGGACTACTGATTGTGAAACGGACAAGGTGCTGTTTGGATGTTTGAACAGAATGTAAACCTGCACTCTGATGTATTGTTTGAGTGAAACCTATTTTTGATAATATTTGACACAAATATTTATATAACAGTATAGAAAAACAAAAAAGAAAAAGCACAAAATTGATCTACCTTAAATATACATCTATAATACACAGTGCTATATACTTGTGCATATCTAGGGGAAAAGTACAGGCAGGTACCAAAAGGGGAGTTTAACAAAAATAAAAATGACTCGGTGACCTCCATTGCAACCAGCCCGTTTGCACTCGCTGTCTGCCAGAAGTGATGTGCTTTGTAAGCCCAGACTGATGGAGCCCATCCCAGCATTTTAGGTCCGCCGTCTTACCTGTTCGATGTTTGGCTTTTCAAACGGGGGGCTCCCAAGGGAGCCCTCGACCACTGGGCGGCTCATCTGCAGGATGCATTTCCGCAGGAGCTGTGAAGGGAAAAGCAGAGATCCAACTTTAAAATCACACACTGGTTCATTGCCTTTGTTTAACTGAGCCTATTTGAGACACACTGGGATTCAGGGGGATGCCCACGATCTGTCCTGAGAGGCTTCCACTGTGTTTCCCTACCAGAACGGTCGAAGGTCCTTATGCAGAAGACTGTATCTCCAACACAAGGTGTTGGACAGCAGGGTTCCCTCTAAGCTGAGTGAGTGTGAGCTAGCTCACCGTTTTGTAGCCTCCAGCTCACACATTTTTGTCAGTCTGGTGTAGTGGTTAAGTACGCGGACTCTAATCTGGGAGAACCGGGTTTGATTCCCCACTCCTCCACTTGCACCTGGATGGATGATCTTGGGCAAGCCAAAGTTCTGTCAGAGCTGTTCTCTCAAGAGCAGTTTCTGTCAGAGCTCTCTCAGCCCCACCCACCTCACAGGGTGTCTGTTGTGGGGAGGAGAAGGGAAAGGAGTTTGTAAGCCGCTCTGAGACTCCTTTGGGTAGTGAAGGGCAGGGCATAAAGACCTCCTCCTCCTCCTCTTCTTCTTTTTGTCTTAGCTCAGGAAGGAGGGCTCCAGAGCAAACTAATTTATGCAGTAGCCAAATCACTCACTCCCAACTTGAATGCCAGTAGCTCACAGAGTAGAATTTTGGCTCACAGGACTCCACAGCTGAGAAGGGAGCATTGGTGGACAGTCCCCAGCAATGTTCCCTCTAAGCTGTGGAGTTTTGTGAGCAAAAATTCTAGTCTGTGAGCTACTGGTGTAAAAGATTTGAGCGAACAATTTGACTACTGCATGCATTTGTTTGCTCTGGAGCCATCCTTCCTGAGCTAAGACAAAAATGTGTGAGCGGGAAGCTAAAAAGCTGTGAGCTAGCTCACACTAACTCAGCTTAGAGGGAACAATGGTCCCCAGCATAGCACACACACTCCCTCTATCAGTATTTCAGAGCCAGCCCCTGCCTAACTAGAGAGACAGCAATGAGCAAAAGGGATTAAGCAAACGACTGAAGAAGCGTAAGGGAAAAAAGGAAAGGGGGGAAGCAGGAGTTTTAAAAGTTGTTGCAAATTATCTCAGGTATAAAGCTCAGGGATTCATCTTTGCAAAGTCCCTCCTCTACTGGACCAACAGAAGCTGCAATGGAACAAACTTATTCTTCCCAGCAGAACAAAGTTTGAGTCCGGTGGTACCTTTAAGACCAACAAAGTTTTATGCAAGGTATGAGCTTTCGTGGGCAAGCACACCAAAGTTTATACCGTGAATAAAACTCTGTTGGTCTTTGTTGGTCTTCAGACCAACATGGCTACCCACCTGAATTATTCTTCCCAAGTGGCATTTCAAAGGGTCGTCTTGGAGTACTGTGTACAGTTTTGGTAACCACACCTAAAAAAGGATATAGCACTGGACAAAGTGCAGAAAAGGGCAACTAGAATGATAAAAGGGTTGGAACACTTTCCCTATGAAGAAAGGTTAAAGCTCTTGGGGCTCTTTAGCTTGGAGAAACGACGGCTGAGGGGTGAAATGATTGAGGTTTATAAGATTATGCATAGGATAGAGCAGGAAGAGAAAGAAGTACTTTTCTCCCTTTCTCACAATACAAGAACTCGTGGGCACTCCATGAAATTGCTGAGCAGTGGGGTTAGAACGGATAAAAGGAAGTACTTCTTCACCCAAAGAGTGATTAACACATGGAATTCACTGCCACAGGAGGTGGTGGCGGCGGCTAAAAGCATGGACAGCTTCAAGAGGGAACTGGATAAACATATGGAGCAGAGGTCCATCAGCGGCTATTAGCCACAAGGTATAGACAGGAACTCTCGGTCTGGGGCACGGGATGCTCTGTCTTCTTGGTGCTGGGGGGGGGGGGGCAACAGTGGGAGGGCTTCTAGTGTCCTGGCCCCACTGCTGGACTTCCTGGTGGCACCTGGTATTTTTGGCCACTGTGTGACAGACTGTTGGACTGGATGGGCCACTGGCCTGATCCAACACTGGCTTCTCTTGTGTTCTTATGTTCTTTAAAACAACCATATCTGAACAGGACTGCTGCAACAGTTCTTATTTATTTGTACAGCGCCAGGAGTGTGCACAAGGCTCGAGGGAGTGAACACAAACGAAGCTGCCATATACTGAATCAGACCATCAGTCCATCAAGGTCAGGACTTTCAGCGGCACTCCAAGGTGTCAGGCTGAGGTCTTTCACATCACCTGCTGTCTGGTCCTTTTAACTGGAGATGCTGGGAATTGAACCAGGGACTCCCTGTGTACAGAGCAGAAGCCCTTCTACTGAGCCACGGCCCAGCCCAAGATGTGTAAGATGACAGGGTCCCTGCCCCATGGAGCTTACAGTCTAAGAGTTGACAGGAGTTAAACTACAAAGGCAGGGGAAGGAGAAGGGAATAAGCAGGGAAGAGCAGGCATCCGTTTCAATGACAAGTGCTTGAGCTTCGTTTCAGGAGGGAAAGGAGGGGGTGCCCCAAGGGCTTCATGGAAAAGGTAAGTTTTGAAGCTGACTAAATTTTGCTAATTTATTACTAAAATGCTGGAGACCTTGTGAGGAATCCCAAGAACATAAGAAGAGCCCTGCTGGATCAGACCAGTGCTCCACGTGGTCCAGCATCCTGTCTCACACAGGCCAATAACAGGGCAGAGAGACCAAGGCCTTCCCCTGCTGTTGCCTCCTGGTTCTGGGAGTCAGAGGCTTAGTGCCTCTGTATGTGGAGGTTCCCCTCGGTCACCATGGCTAGTAGCCACTTTGTTGATAGTCACTTTTTTGGTCTTAAAGGTGCCACCGGACTCAGGCTTTGTCCTCAGTCACCAAGGCTAGTGGCCATCGATAGACTTATCCTCTAGGAATGTACCTAATCCCCTTTTTAAAGCTGTTTATTCCTGTAACCATCACGACATCCTCTGGCAGCACATCCCACATTTTAACCACTCTCTGTGTAAAGTAGTATTTCCTTTTGTCCGTCCTGAACCTACTGCCCATCAGCTTCATTGGATGCCCTCGAGTCCTAGTATTTTGGGAGAGGGAGGAAAATTTATCTTGGTCAACTCTCTCCACCCCGTGCATGATTTTATAAACCTCTCTCCTGTCCCCCCCCCTCCAGTTGTCTCTTTTCTTTTCTTTTTTTTAGATCCAAAACTTTCATTATTAAAATCAGTTACAGATGCAGTAGAAGTCGAAATTAAAGACTATTTTCAACACAATGCTTCCTGTGGAGTAGCACAACATTTGGTATGGGATGCCTTAAAGGCGGTGATCAGAGGCAAGCTGATGGTGATAGCTTCTACCTTTATGCTGGAGATCCTGCAGCGAACCTGCTAACTACTACCACTGTTGGTGGACATCTTGAGCTAGCTGAGAAGTCCTCATCCAGCAGTATCTGTCTTCCTTTTCCAGGCATCTGATGCATTTTGTCTCTTTTCTAACCCGAAAAGTCCCAGGCTCTTCAGCCTTTCCTCATAGGGCAAGCACTACAACCCCCTAATCATCCTGGTCTCCCTCCGCTGTACTTTTAAAATATATATATAACATATAAAACAATACACATGCTACATTAATACAGGATTGATTACCTCCCCAAATAATGACAGTTTTCGTTTTTATCGATCAAACAAGCTATAACTAAACCCCCCCCAAAATCTAAGTATTTCTAAGATATTGCGGAGTTCTGGCGGGTGGTTTGATTCATATACTCAAAAAAGGCATGCCATGTCTCTATAAACATATTTTTCCTATTAGGATTCTCAACTTGTATTAATTGTGAGACTATCTTATTCCGGACCATCAAGTCCCATATTCTATCATACCCCTGTGCCAAAGTCAGTATATTCTTCATATTCCATTGTTGTGCCAATATTATTTTACAAGCTAATAGGAGATGGGTTGACCTCTGTACTCTTTCCAGCTCTGCATCATCCTTTTGGAGATACGGGGACCAGAACTGTACACAGTATCTCAAATGAGGTCTGCAGGAACAGTTTGGAAAACCCATTCACCCAAATCTCCTTCTCCGGGATTCAATATGCCTCTTGGGACTTAAATGAACTAAAGAAATACATTTCCAAAATAAATATATACATAATTTCTCCTCCTCATCCCCACCATCATTTTGACAAGTTAGCTGTTCTCAACATTCTGTCCCTCTAGGAACATCCTCAGCCCAGGCTATCTTTAAAATCTGTTTTCTCTTTTCATCATTTGGCAAACCCTTATATGCTTGGGTACCTGAGGAGTTTCCAGAATAGATAAGTGACCACAAGCGTACTTCTTTATTTGAAACATCTGTATCCTGCCTGTCTGCCCAATTAGGGCCTTCAAGGTGGCAAACAGTTAAAAAGATAGATCCAGATGGGGGGCCGTGTTAGTCTGTCTGTAGCAGTAGGAAGGAGCAAGAGTCCAGGAGCATCTTAAAGACTAACAAAATAATCTGAAGAATTATCTGAATTTGTATCTGCAGAAGTGAGCAGTGACTCACGAAAGCTCTTTTCCTGCCACATATTTTGTTAGTTTTTAAGGTGCTCCTGGACTCCTGTTTTCTACTGAAACAGTTAAAAAGACATAAAAATTAACTCTTTTTTTAGTTTTGAAATTATCTGAATATTGTATTAAAGGTGATGAAGATACTGATTATAGTTTCAGAACTGTATTCTGTATTCCACTAGTAATTAATTAGTAAGAATAAAATGTAGATTCAGGTAAACAAGTAAGACAATATTAAGGTTTTTATGACGACTTAATTTTAGCACAGAAGTTCATTCAATTGTTAAAGATGTAATCTCTTTTATCGTTCATAGATTATCGCTAACTTTAGGAAAGTCCTTGTTTATTCTTTAAAGGGAGAATCTTTACTAAAATTCTGTAATATTGATGTTTTATTGCTTCTATAGGTAATACATCTGATTTTACCTGTCGTAATATTTGAAAAACCTGATGAATTTATATTTCTCCCCTACCCTTTTTTCCCTTCTGCATCCCACCTTTTTTTTTGAGAAAATAAAATAAAAAAGACTTTAAAAACAATGCATATAGGTACAAACAGCAGTTAAACAAGGAGAGGATCAATAAGGGACTGCCTAATAGGGGGAAAAAAAGGATTCTGCTAGCAGAGGGGGGATAGACAAAACTCTCTGGGGAATTCCACATTTCTGGTGCCCCCATTGCCTGTGAATGGAGGGCCAGCTAGCTTGCTATTGGAATATTAACAACAATGCTGGTGCTGTATGCTAGCTCAGGTTATTTCAAGGTTATTTCAAGCACCGCCAATGCTCAACAGGGCAGGTTACCCAGCACGGGAGGGCATATCCTGCAACACATTCTCTTCCCCCCACCATAGAGCTCACCTTGAACAGGTAGAAGTAAACTTGCTTGGTGTCTGTGTCCTCTTCCTTGTGCACGGACATGAAAAGGTTCTCCACGTCCACCACCATCCCCAGGAGCCGGTTGATCTCCTCCTCAGAGACATTCTCCAGGTGAGACACGTGGTCAGCTAGAGGCGGGTGAGAGGTAGGCTGGGTCATGCTCTGAAGCTGACTGGGCCCCTTCCAATCTCAACCGATGCCCAGGCAGAGTCATGGTTCATCACCCACCCACCTATGGTATTAAGAACCAGGGCTATCTGTAGTACACAAGTTCAAAAGGCATGAACACACTCGAATCGGCCTCCTGCTGAGCCAGCTCCTGGGGCTCAGCAGGATCCTCTGACTCACATGGACACCTGAAGCTGCCTCACACCAAACTAGACCACTGGCCCATCAAGTTCAGCACTGTGTACTCAGACTGGCAGCAGCTCTACAGGGTCTCACGTAGAAATCACTCACCTACTACCTGATCCTTTGAAACTAGAGGCACTGGGGATTGAACCTTTAAAGCCCTGTACAGCCAGGGGCCAACATACCTTAGAGACTGCCTCTCCCCATATGAGCCCCGGAGGGCACTGAAGTCCACAAAAATGAACCCCATCGGTCACTGGGGTCCGCAAATCAACATCTCTTGGCAATCCACGGCCCCAGGGACGTCCGACTAGCCTCCTACCTGGCGGAATGAGTTCCCAGGCCCTGCAGGATCTATTGCAGTTCTGCAGGGCCTACAAGATGGAGCTCTTCCACCGGGCCTTTGGTTGAGGCAGCAGACATCCCTCTTCCCTCCTGGCTATCTCCCCTCCAGTGGCCTGGTCCCCATCATTGGGGCAGTGCTGAATTTTTAAATAAGCTGACTGACATCAGAGCTAACTGCTGCACGGCATTTTAGGGTTTTATTGTTTTAAATTGTTTTAATGGTGGTATATAAATCAATCAAACAAATAAATAAGATAAACCTGGGATCCAAGCAGGAACCTGGGATCCATGCCAAGCAGATGCTCTACCACTGAGTCACAGGCCCTCCTCCTTCAGACGGGCAGCAGCTCTCCAGGGTCTCAAACAGGAGGTCTCTCTCATCATCTGTCATCTGAGCATTTGAACCTAGAGGCACTGGAGTGCATCTACTGCATGCAAGGACGACCATCTACTACTCAGCCCCAGTCACTCTCCTATGCTCATGAACACATGAAGCTCCCTTATACTCAGTCAGTCTATCGGTCTAGCAAGGTTAGCCTTGTCAACTCAGACTGGCAGCAGCGCCCTGAGGTCGCAAGCAGAAGTCCTTCACATCACCTGCCATCTAATCCTTTTAAGTGGAGATGCCCGGGGTTGATCCTGGGACTTTTGGCATGCAAGGCAAATGCGCTGCTGCTGAGCCGCATACAAAAGCCTCTCAGATTTATTTATTTAATCTATATCCCACCCTCCCTGCTCACATAGAACGTATAGAACAACTAAAACAAGAGGTAAAAGTGCTAGTGTGGTTTATATAACGATGGCAGGCATTAGCAGCATCCAGCATAGGCATACAGTCAGCTAACATCATAGTCTGGGTTAGATGCTGTGGCCTGGCCAGTTAAGGAAAGATACCCACCCACCCCCAAATGGAAGCTGAGAAGCAATGTCTGCAGCTCCAAATACAGCCAGGTAGCCAGTCCCTTTCATCATTTTTATGGCCCATTCATGGTTGGTGAGCTCTGTCCACAACAAGTAGGAAGGGAATGTGAGACACAGGGCTTTTCCGCATTCTCATTTTCCTCCCTTGTGTGTTCCTGTTGCTTGGGGGCGGGGGTGGTGGTGGTTTCCTATTCTGCATGTGCTTTGCTCCTTCTAGTGGTTGATTTGATATTACACCAGTTTACGCCTGCAGATTTAAACTGCAGGTTTTTATGCCAGACATAAACTGGTATAATATCCAAATGACCACTAAAGGGAGCAAAACATGTGAGGAACAGACCCCGGGCGGGGGGACGGGACGCAGGAACCTACAAGCAAGGAAAATGACGGAAAAGACCACAGCCAGACAGGAAGATTACCTGAGCTCCTTGCAGATGTCTGCACTTGTACTCCCTGCCTGTGAAAAACCAGAACATCCCTTTCTACCACTAAGTGCCCTAGAGAAAAGATCTCCCTTCTGCCAAGCCCACTCAAGGGCCTTCCCAAGCCAAGGGAGAGAGCAGTGCAGGAAGATGTCTCGTAGAGCTCACCGAGTGTGTGCCCACAGCTACGACAGGGCTCGCTAAGGTTGGTGACTGTCTGCTGCAGATCCATCCGGGGGGCCGTAGGAGGATTTGGGTTCTTCCAGCCATTACACTTGCAAGAATCATTTGCCTGCAAGAAACAGGGAAAGAAGAGAGAGTCTGAGATGACACTGTGTAATGTATGGAAAAAGTAAGACTCTACTAAGGTGCTGCCTAGTGCGTTATATTCAAAGCCACTGTAATGTACAGCCTTGCCATTTTCCCCCCACCTTTGCACATCTGTGGCTACTCTCCAGGGGTGAGAAAGCATGCCTGGACCAAGCCTACTGCCTGCTTTTCCCTCCCCTGTTTGCAGCCACTATTCCTCTCGGGCATTGTTGCTTTTTGGTGCCATTTTTTAAAAGGCTTCTTCTCTCTTCTTTATGGCATGGGCCCAAACAGTCAGGGAGTGCACAGCAAGCATGATGGAGCCACAGAGCCAACCAGGTGACACAGAATGCAGCTGCTAGGTGGTTGAGCAATTCCATCATGGTCTTCCCATATTCAACCTGCAGCTGCATTGGTAGCCAACTGATTTCCGAATCAAGTTCAAGGTGCTGGTTCTCACCTTTAAAGCCCTAAATCAGGGGTGGCCAAACTTGCTTAACATAAGAGCTACATAGAATAAATGTCAGGTGTTTCAGAGCCACAAGACACGAACAAATATACCCCACACGTTTCTGTTGGAAAACATGCAAATTTGCTTTTTATTAACATTAAATGAGACTGCCAAAGACAAAAGCAAAAGCGGTAAAAACAGATATTGATAATTATATTTAACTTTAGATGGGGAGAGGGGAGAAAGAGAAGAAGAAAGCTAGGAAGGAAGGAAGGAAACAGATGGGGGGAGGGAGGGAGAGGTGGAAAGCAAGCAAGGGGAAGGGAAGACCGATCAGGGAAGCATGCCTCCCCTTCATTTCCCCAGCCACCTCGCTGGGAACTGCACAATATGAGTGAAAGAGCTGCATGAGGTTCCCAAGCCGCAGTTTGGCCATGCCTGCCCTAAATGGTCTGGGACCATCATACCTACAGGGCAGCCTCTCCCTATATGTCCCTCCCAAGAATGCTTTGTTCTTCCTCATAAGAACATAAGAGAAGCCAGTGTTGGATCAGGCCAATGGCCCATCCAGTCCAACACTCTGGGTCACACAGTGGCCAAAAATACCAGGTGCCATCAGGAGGTCCAGCAATGGGGCCAGGACACTAGAAGCCCTCCCACTGTTGACCCCCCCCCAAGCACCAAGAAGACAGAGCATCACTTGCCCCAGAGTCCCTATCTATACCTTGTGGCTAATAGCCACCGATGGACCTCTGCTACATATACTTATCTAATTCCCTCTTGTAGCCATGTGTCAGGACCCACAGCAAAACAATGGTGTACACGCTTCTAGGAAGGTTTTACTTTATTGAAAAGCCACAGATGCAGTAACATGAACACTGTTAGGAATGGCGGGCGATCTATGCGCATAATAGGTTATAGGGCATTCGTATACACACACACACCCCCACGTAGTACCCAATTACAGGGGTTCCTGCGCATGGGCATTAGGCTGAGAACTAACGGCTGCAAAAGCAAAACAGGTAAGAAGCTTCCCACGACTCATTCTGTGCAGAAACACAGCAACTCCTCCAGTGGCCTTGAGAGATATGCGTTGCAGCGAAGAGGCAATTAAGCGCAAGGGAAAGAATGCACATGAAAGGGAAACACACACCACACTCATGGCAGCTTAGCTGACACCGTGCTTGTAGCCGCTACCACCTCCAGTGGCAGTGAATTCCATATGTTAATCATTCTTTGGGTGAAGAAGTACTTCCTTTCATCTGTTCTAACCTGACCGCTCAGCCATTTCATTGAGTGCCCACGAGCTCACCATTGATTTATATAGGGGCATTATTATATTGGCTGATCTGTTTTCAATACCCTTCCTAATAATCCCCAGCATAGCATTGGCCTTCTTTATTGCAGTCACACACTGTCTCGACATTTTCAGTGAGTTATCTACTACAACTCCAAGATCTCTCTCTTGATCTGTCTCTGCCAGTTCAGACCCCATCAACATGTAATTATAGTTAGGATTTTTGGCTCCAATGTGCATCACCTTGCACTTGGCCACATTGAACCCCATTTTCCCTGTTGACGCTCACTCGCCCGTCCTCGACAGATTCCTTGGGAGTGCCTCACAATCCTTCCTGGTTTTCACCACCCTGAACAACTTTGTATCATCCGCAAATTTAGCCACTTCACTGCTTACTCCCAACTCCAAATCATTAATGAACAAGTTAAAAAGCATCGGACCAAGTACTGATCCCTGCGGTACCCCACTGCTTACCACCCTCCACTGAGAAAATTGCCCATTTATACGCACTCTCTGTTTTCTATTACTTAGCCATGATTTTTGAGCTTACTTAGGAGCCTTTGATGATGAGTCCAATAAAGAGAAAGATTTCTCTCCTGGAGAAAGACTGTGCTTATGGCTTCTCCCCACAGTGCAAGATAATATCACCCACATTTGTGGGATACATCTGTATTTTGGTCCTTCTTTCCAGAAAGTGAAGGGTACAACATGATACCAGCACTATTTTGGATCTACATACCTGTTCAGCAGTTGTCACAAGGAGGCTAGCAAGGCAAAGCCTTAAGATTATGGCCTGAAACAACCCATTCCACATGTTTGTTCACCCCCTCAAAGAACACTAACAGCTTAGTGAGACAAGATCTTCCCTTACAGAACCCATGCTGAGTCTGCTCACGTGGTCTACTGGTGGTGCCCAGCCCACAGGAGGCTCGACAGTGCTCACTCTAAGCAGTGCTCGTGAGTGGCTGCTCATTAACACGTGAAGCCCCGCTCAGCAACAGTCTGGAGCCGCGCAGGGGCTTGCACTGCCCCATTTTAAGATTAGAGTAAACAAGAGGAATCACAGTCAATGTATCAAGTAACAAAAACTGTTATGCACTGGCTTGCTGGCAATAAACTTAACAAAATAATTAAATAAAGACTGTAAAGCTAATTGTGTTGCTTATTATTATAAATGAAAAACTGCAAATTGCTTATATTATATCATACATGAAGTCATTCTTAGTAAAGAGAAAGTTAATACAAAACACATTGTTCAAAGAACCATAAGAGACTAGTTCATAATAGGCACTGGCATAAGTCCAGCCTAATAATGCTAGTCTTGTGAAATAAATTCAGTGAAGAAGTCCAAGTACTGGTCATTATGTAGGGGAGGGGATAAACAGGGAAGAACACGCATTGGCTTCAGGGACAAGTGCTTGGGAAACAAGGGGATGGAAACAAGGAGGGAAACAAGGGGATGACCTAAGAGCCAGTTTGGTGTCGTGGTTAAGTGCGCGGACTGTAATCTGGGAGAAGCGGGTTTGATTCCCCACTCCTCCACTTGCACCTGGCTGGATGACCTTGGACAAGCTGTAGTTCTGATAAGAGCTGTCCTTGAAAAAGAGCCGTTTCTGTCAAGAGCTCTCTCAGCCCCACCTGCCTCACAGGGTGTCTGTTGTGGGGAGGGGAAGGGAAAAGGAGTTTGTAAGCCGCTCTGAGACTCCTTCGGGTAGTGAAGGTCGGGGTATAAATCCAATCTCTTCTCTTCTTCTCCATGGAAAAGTTAAGTTTTGAAGCTGGCTAAATTTTGCTAATTTGTTACTAATCTATTACTAAAATGCTGGAGACCTTGAGAGGAATCCTAAGAACATATGAGCCCTGCTGGGTCAGACCAGTGCGCCACGTGGTCCAGCATCCTGTCTCACACAGGCCAAGGTCTTCCCCTGGTGTTGCCTCCTGGTTCAGGGATTGTCCCTGGTGGCACCAACGCTGTGGAATGAGCTCCCCAATGAGATTAGAGTTCTACGGGACCTCCAGCAGTTCTGTAGAGCCGTGAAAACTGAGCTGTTGCACCAAGCGTTCAAATAAGAACTGACTGCACCGGTTGGGTCGCACTAGCACTTTACCATAGGATGCCGCCATATTTACTTAGTTTTATTGTATTTATTGTATTTTATATCTTGTATTCGCTGTTTTAAATTGTATGTTGTTTTAAACTGTTGTAAGCCGCCCTGAGCCACCTCGGTGGGAGGGCAGGGTTGAAAGCCAATAGTTAAATAAATAAGTGGAGGTTCCCCACTGTCACCATGGCTAGTAGCAGGCCCGTAGCTATAGTGGGGCATTTCAAGGCCTGGCCCCCTGCCAAGGCCCCCCAACTTCCATCCAGTCCTCACCCCACTGGCTCTCTGAGCTGCCTGGAGGACTACCAACTCTCTGAGCCACCCAGCGGACTCCCGACTGCCTCCCGTTCCCCAAGCGTGGCTTGCTTCCCTGCATACGCAGGCAGACTGCGAAAGCGGCAAAAGTGAGGGTTTTTAATTTTTATTTTATTTTGTGACATCAGTGCCCCCTGATTTATTTAAAGGCCCCCCAAATTATAAAATCCTGGCTACAGGACTAGTAGCCACTTTGTTGGTAGCCACTTTTTTGGTCTTAAAGGTGCCACTGAACTCAGACTTTGTCCTGCTGCTCACTTCTACGTCACTTATATTCCACCTTTCTCACTGAGACTCAAGGCGGGTGGCATAGTCTAAGTAAAATGCAATCAACAGTGCCATAGGGTGTTGCATGCAGAAATCTGAAAATATAAGCAGAAATGTGAAGCAGAGGTGAACCAAAGCATAACTGGTTTCTGTTTTAATTTTGTTTTCCTTGCCGAACCTTTATCATACATATCAAGCCCTGATTTTTTTTAAAGTTATTGTTATTCTAATACAAGTAATGCTTTAAAAATGCTGGGACCAGACAACTGAACAAATGTTTTCTGGCTAGGCCAATGGACAACCCTTCTTCAGCCAGATGCGTCACTGCCAGGGAACATGAGGCAACATAAATCAGATGACACACCTGGGAAGCTCCAACCGCACAGATCTCACTTGGTCATTGTCGTTGTTGTTTAGTTGCACAGTTGAGTCTGACTCTTCGCGACCCCGTGGACCACATCACGCCAGGCCCTCCTGTCTTCCGTCATGCTCCAGAGTTTGCTTAATTTCATGTTTGTGGCATCGATAACACTGTCTAACCATCTCATACCTTGCCGTCCCCTTCTTCTTTTACCTTCAATCTTTCCCAGCATCAGGGTCTTCTCCAGTGAGTGCTCCCTTCTCATTGGGTGGCCAAAGTATTTGGTCATTACTAACAGCAAATGTCAGGTATTTGTTTCCTTTTATTGAGCCCCCTTTCCTAGTCCATAAACACACTCTAAACACCTAAATATAAAACCAGACAAAACGTGTTTTAAATGCTACTTAGCTACTCATTCTGAAACCACTAAAAAATTCAATTAAGATGTTGTCTGTGCTCCTAGCTCCTACAGCATCCTGTGGCAATGACTTCAGTAAGTTACTTTAAATGATTTGACAAATGACAAGAAGGCAGGTGCTTGGCACACCTGTTGGGGGGGGTCAGGAGGAGCAGATATTCAAAGATATTAGGCTTCACCTTTTTCAGTGATCCGGTTTTTAAAACAAAATGTACATGCTTATTTTATTGTTTTCAGCAAGAGGAAGGGATAATAACTCAGCAAAAGATTAGATACCAGGTTTCCTCAATGGATCTCAGCTAGGAAGGGCAGAAAAGACCCCCATCCCATATCTTAAGAGACCCAGATGGAGCTGTGTTGCATAGCACCCCCTTACCATCCAAAATATATACTCGTATTTGGGAATACACCTTATTTAAAAACGTACATAACGTTTAAAAATAAATAAGCATTCCTAAGTGAATTGCATGTAACCAAGCTTCCTGGTCCAAAACATCTTTTTATTGTCCAGGAAAGGATGCAGCAATGGCTGGACCAGGCCACCAGGAAGGATTCCCGCGCTCTTTTGTCCCCTACAGGCCCCCGTACCTTACATGCTGAGAATACCCCCAGCTTCTCTAGCTTCTTTGCCCGCGGGAAGCTTCGCGCATGCGCTTTGCGCTGGCTCGCGCGTTGTTGCTGGCTCAGTCCCGGGCGAACAGGATCGCTGCTGCCGCTGCTTCCTCCAGCTCCGCCTCCCGCCGCTGCTGGTGGGGCTGAGACCGCAGCCACGGTGGCGGCTGAGGGAGCGCTAGTCTGAGGGGTCCGGGCAGCTTGTGTGGAGATCTCCGGCTCCGCCATGATGCCCGGGACCCTCCGGACGGCGTGGGCGCGTGGACACCACTACGCATGCTCGAAGGAGGTTTTTGGAATGGCAACTTGGCTGACTCTGCTACGCATGCTCCCCACCTCCAGAGGAATTCTGGGGGACGTAGTTTCACGGACACGGTCCGCTAATTATGAAGCCTGAGAAAAAGGATACTGCTATGGGAAGTCCTGTTGAGTACACAAGCGAGAAGGAGATAAAGCAGGGGTGGCCTAACTTGCTTAAGTAAGAGCCACATAGAATTAACGTCAGAGCCATGAGACATGAACAAATATTACACACACGTTTTTATAGGAAAATATGCAAATTTGCATTTAACATTAAATGAGACTGCCAAAAATAAAAGCAAAAAGGGTAAAAACAGATATTGATTATAGTTATTTGTCCAGTGATATTTGTTTGCCAATGGTATTTATTTGTCTGTCTGAGAAAGAGAGAGAGGTGAAAAGAATGAAAGAGGTAGAAAGAGAGAAAAGAAAGCAAATAGATGGAGGGAGGGGGAAGGAAGAGAGAGTGAAAGGAAGGGAGAAGGAGAGAAAAAGAAAGAAAGGTGGAAAGAAAGCAAATAGACGGGAGAGGAAGGAAAGGGGAAAGAGACAGAAGAAAAGGTGGAAAGAAAGCAAATAGAGGGAGAGGGGGAAAGAAAGCAAATAAATGGGGAGAAAGGGATGAAGGGAGAAGTGGAAAGAAAGCAACTAACTTCAAATGTGTTCTCCAAACCCCTCCACACCCCCATGCCAGCCAGCTTGGTTTGGATAAGGGATTTAAGGAGACAAATGCCTTCACCAAGTTGGCTGGCTGGGAGGGGGGAGCCTTTGAGAATGCATTTAAAGTTGCTTTCTTTCTCTGCTCCCCCCCTACACCTCAAGCCTACCCAGGGAGAACACTGGCTGGGGAAGGGAAGACCAATCGGGGAGGCCTGCCTCCCCTTTTCTTTCTTCCCCAGCTGCCTTGCCGGGAGCCACACAATATGTGTGAAAGAGAAGCCAGTTTGGCCACCCCTGAGATGAAGTGTTTTTAACCTGTTCAGTCAAAAAAGATCAAGAAGCGGGTAAGGGTGAAAGACCTCCCACTGAGGCTCTGGAGTCCCTTGTTTCACCATGAAAGAGAAGATGCTAACATGCTCCGCTTTAAACACAAGGGTTAATTTAAAAAGGAGAGAATCGCTGCTGCTTGTAGAATAGCTGGGAAGAGCCTAGCCATGAAAATTAAAATATGAATTGCCCCATAAAAATAAGACTTCTTCCACAAAGCCATCCCATCTTTGGCCGTGTGCAAAGTCTTCGTCTTGGGAACAAAGGTAAAGAGGGGTGTATGTGTTTCTAGCTAATCTGGGCAACCACCTAAGAAGTGAGCAGTGACTGGCGAAAACTCATTCCTTGTCACAAATTTTGTTAGTCTTTAAGGTGCTACTGGACCCCTTGCTCTTTTCTGCTGCTAAGAAAAAAAAAAGTTCATGGTGATTGGCTATAATAATCAGACTGAACCTGCATTTTTCCAACTGTGGCCACTGGCCTATGCACAAACACATCCAAAATGCCCTTCCCAACTTTCATTTTTAGACAGTAAACCCGAAGGCTAAACACGAGAACATACTCAGAATACCTTTCCTTTCTGTAAATTCATGTTTTGCAAAATCAAGCCATGTGAGCAAAAATTCTATTTTGTGAGCTACTGGCAGTAAAGCTGTGAGCGAGTGACTTGGCTACTGCATAAATTAGTTTGCTCTGGAGCCACCCTTCCTGAGCTAAGAGGAAAAATGTGTGAGCCGGAGGCTAAAAAACTGTGAGCTAGCTCACACTAACTCAGCTTAGAGGGAACACTGATACTGGTTACAGTAAGCTGGTTCTGATAGTGAAAGGCACACACTCCTCCACCTGATGCTTTTATGAGTTATATTTTAATAGTAACGCAAATTATATATGAAAATAATTTTTCCTTCGCTTTCATGGGCCTACGTGTGCCGTGACAGTGTGCCGTGACGAGGTATTTCTGGCTGGAATTTGGGCTGCCTAGGCTTTTTGGCCAGGTTTGGCAACCAGTCACAAATAAAGTACATGGAATAGCTTGCCAGTCAAATAGTTTATGAACCTACTAGAGATGTAAAATTTCCGGAAATTTTGAAGCTCGGAAAACCCCCCGTTTTTTTCGGGGGGAAATGGAAATTTTCGGAAAAATTGAAAAAAATGCTACATTAGCATTTCTTTTGTCTTTTCTAGATCGAAAGTCATTCTGTTACTTTAGGAACATAAAATATGACTATGGACATTTTTACTTGGCATGAAAATATCACAACTAGCATATTAAAAATACAGTGTATCCAAACAATTATTACAAACAGAATACCCACCCACATGCAAAAACAAAACTGAAACCTTTTTATTTTCTTCTGATAATCGCACCTCCTAAAGGAAGAAATCCATCTTGTTCTTGCATTGGAGAGTTCAGTTTGGAACCTAGGACTTGCTTGTCCTCAGTGCACAGAAATTAGATCAATCTGATACCATATATATATTAGAAATGATTTGGAAAATATTTGAACACCTTGTCTTAAAATATTTTATTCATCATGTTAAAATAAAACATTCCATAGTC